>NW_027170366.1:2500-5000 GCF_036898095.1 Palaemon carinicauda
CCAAAACTGCACAGCTGTACCTGCATCATATACAAGGAAAATATTTCTGACAGCAGAGACCCCCACCACAAGCGATGTCCTACATATAGGTATTTTGATTATATATCACCGTCTACACATATCTTTGTAGCAGCTTTGAATCTGGAATGGTAGTACCAAAATTGTGATTAATCGGCGTCACTAAATGGCAGTAGAGGTTGTTGGTTGGGGCATGAGGGAAGATCGGTATATGTGGATCATGGGTGGCTTTGTTGCTGCTAAGGCATTTCATTGGGCAGGTATCTGTGTCTCACCTGTCCTCTTTGTCAGAAGTGGAGGCATTGATAGAGTTCTTGAAGGTGGTAAAGTGGCTGTCCACAAGTGTGTCGACTATAATCGTCAGGTCCTTCATGGTCACGTGTCAACATCAGGAATGGCAATGCTTACAGGTTTGGGTAGGCGTTGTATCCAAAGGGCAAGAAGTATGTTTACCTCCTAATGGAAACCATGTACTGCACGTTGCAGGTGTGAGGTACTGGTTATTTCCCTGAGGACGAGTGAATGTGTTTGGTCTTCCAACAGGTTGTTGAGGGACCTGAAAAATCTGGGCTATGCAGGAGGCCCGCAAGGGTGAGGAATGTTCCAGGAGATATGTTTTGAGTGCGTCGTACACTATTGGAGCGTCCACTTGGTTGCAAAGCCAATTGGAGATTTCCGGGAAAGTATCCTCAAGGATCGCCACGAGGAGAGAGTTAAGTTTGCTGTTTGAGCAAATCACGGCCTTGATGCAAAACTTTATTTCGATGCGCCGGAACCAGACGAACACTTTTGTGCTGGCGTAGGGGAAGTTTCATCAAGGCGTCATGTGTTGAAGAGTCAGGGTAGGTGACTGGCATTGTAAAACGGGTAGGGCACAGCGGTGAGGGAAAGGAAGGAGTAGAGCTCGTCCTCCAGTGGTCACTAACGTGGCAAAGTGATCTATTAGGTACTAAGAAGGGGGCTGGGTGAGTAGAAATTAGTTTAGTCAACCAAGATAACGAACTTGTATATAAAAAATGGAGGACAACGTGGAAGAAAAATTCAAACACCTTAAAACATACAATGGCAAGCTTAAATAGTTTTTTTTTTTTTATTATCAAGTATGAGATAACATAGGCACTATCATTATAGGTATGAGTGTGTGTGAGACACTTGCGGTAGATATTACTTCAAATGGTAAAAAAAAAGTCTCAAAATACAAGAAGCTAGCTAGCTCAGAAGTATATTAAAACCAACAAAATAATAATTATACTGGTGTGGAATCCCAATTTTCATATGCAACATGCAGTGATGATAAAAATGTCTTTCACAAATTAATATGTTGGGGAAATAAATAGCTTTGAAGTGGGAATCTCCTTTCTTGATGGCATGTGTGAAACATATATTTATAAATATTGTTCTTGTATGAAGATAGCGTTTATGGCATTGGCCTATTTGAAATGGCTAGGGTAGAAAAAAAAAAAAAAAAAAAAAAAAAAAAAAAAAAAAAAAAAAAACAGGACTTGTTTAAGCTATTAATCATACTTAAATCCGTTATCCAAAGTGCATATTAGAGAGGATGAGGGCAATGCACTATTGAAGTAATAAATAATTCTAAGGAAAATATTATCTAGTTGAGTTTAGGTCATATAACGATTGTTTGGTTAAGGTTTATCATCTTTCACTTGAAGCAAGATTTGTAATAAAGCTTAAATTGACATAATTCAAAGATAAAAGATATGTTCGTATCAAGGGCTAGATATCTTTGGAGAATATTTCAGATAGAGAACCCTTAATCAAGTTGTAGTCTTTTTTATCCCCGCAGAGGATTTACATATTTCTGGTGTCAATGCGTTATTGTTTTAGACTAAACCATAATCATACTATAAATCTTAAAGATAAAAGGGAATTCATTTTACTAGTCTTGATTAAAAATCATTAACCGTTCTTTAAATTCCAGAAATTCAAGATAACGATATAATCCTATTATTTCAAGTCTGCCATGAAAAGATAAAAAAAAAGTTAAAAAACTCTGTAGAATATTTAGTATATGATAGGTTTACGTGTATGTCAAGAAGCCGTCCATTTCATTATCCAAAATTTCATCAACACCTGCTTTCGTAGCACCCTGCCCCTTTTTTCAAGGGCCCTGGATTTGTTTCCTCGGGGAAATCATTCTTCTGAATATTCAAGATAATTACTCGATCGTTAGTGGAAGGAAAATAATTTGAGAGAGAGAGAGAGAGAGAGAGAGAGAGAGAGAGAGAGAGAGAGAGAGAGAGAGAGAGAGAGAGAGAGAGAGAGAAAGTCTAATAATGACCTTTGCATGAACTAGGCAAACATATACATATGATAGATTTCATTAAGACAATGAGAAAACTCTAAAAAATATATAAAATTCGAAGATCATAGAAACCAAAAAGTAAAAAACCAGTTTGTATCATTACAGAACAATTAGGTCGACGGGTAGAGACACATGATATAACAATGGAATGGTAGTGAA
>NW_027170366.1:7500-27884 GCF_036898095.1 Palaemon carinicauda
ACGTTGCAATGAGTGCCAAGAATCGGAAGTATAACGAAGATTATATTCGTTTTGGATTTGTGTCCCTCCGAAAGGGTGACAGAGGTCCCACAGAGCGTGATATGTTACAAGACTCTGAGCAATGATGGAATGCGACCCTCACGCTTGGAACGCCACCTGCAAACAGCACATCCTGGTCTAGTTGACAAGCCAAAGGCATTCTTTGAAACAAAAAAACACACCTTGAAGCAAGTGAAAATGGATGACAGCGGGGTATTTCGACAACAATCATCAAAGGTTGTTGAGGCTTCTTATGAAATTTCCATGTTGATTGCAAAGAGCAAGAAGAGCCATAACATTGGAGAGACTCTCATAAAGCCAAGTATACTATGTGCAGCTCAACTCATTCTTGGTAAAGATAGTGCAAATAAGCTTTCCCAAATTTCCCTGTCAAACGATACAGTCCAGAGAAGGATCCATGAACTGTCTCAAGATATCAAAGAACAAACACTCAAACTAGTAAGAGCCTCGCCTGTTTTTGCAATCCAGTGTGATGAAACGACCGATATCGCTCAGTGTGCTCAGTTCTTGATGTATGCTCGTTTTGTGTCAGGCAACAATATAAAGGAGGAAATTTTGTTTTGTTGCCCCATGGAAAGTTGTACAACAGCAGAAGCCATTTTTAAAGTTACATCAGACTTTTTTAAGGAAAATAAACTTTCTTGGGACTCACTAATAGGGGTGTGTACTGATGGAGCCCCAGCCATGGTTGGCCTGCGTTCTGGGTTCATCACAAAGGTGAAAGAAAAAAATCCTTCTGTAATAAGTACACACTGCATAATTCACCGTGAATCTTTAGCATCCAGAACTTTGCCTGATGAAATGAGGGATGTTCTAAACGTGGCTATAAAGGTAGTAAATTTCATCAAATCTGGAGCCTTAAACAGTCGTCTCTTCAAATTATTGTATAAGGATATGGATTCTGAACATGAAGCCCTGCTTTTTCACACGAACATACGATGGTTATCAAAAGGAAACATGCTTGAAAGGCTTTATGAGCTACGAGAAGAAGTAATAATATTTCTAGATTCACAGCAGAAGGCAGCCCTTCATGACAAATTCAAGTCTGACAGCTTTCAGATAATTCTAGCTTACTTGGTGGATATTTTTGAATCTTTGAATGCAGTGAACCTTAAACTACAAGGGAAAAATATCCACATCATCTCTCACCACGACACCATTTGAACTTTCATGGCCAAACTCGACCTCTGGAAATGTCGAATTCAGCAGGGAAATGCAGCCAGTTTTAGGAACTTAGATTCTGGGCTCGCTCATGGTAACCTTGACCCTGAGTTAAAGATCCTTATAATCACTCATCTAAGCAGCTTGAAAGCAGAATTCACGAAATACTTTCCAGACATAGATGACATGCGTGAATCCTGGAAATTCATTAGGAATCCTTTTCAGTGTGAATTCGCTAATGTTGCTGAGGAAATTCAAGAGGAGTTTCTTGAGTTAAAGTTTAATTCCACAGCTAAGGATGAATTCAACTATTTGGATTTGGAGACATTCTGGATTAAATACCATTCTGTGTACCCTCTGATCTCACATCAGGCTCTTCGGGTTCTAACAATGTTTGGATCAACGTACCTGTGTGAAACTGCATTTTCTACGCTCACTACTATAAAAACAAAATACAGAAACCGCCTGGATGTGGAAGATGATTTACATTGTGCACTCTCTAACATTAAACCTCGTATTCAAGATCTGGTATCCAAGAAGCAGTGTCAGGTATCTCACTAAATAAGTTAAGCAAGTTATCCTGTAGAAGTGAAAATGTCAATTATCTCACTTTATTTCCTACTTAGTAAATTGACTATACAACCCATAAGGCTGTTTTTATTCCTTTTCATATAAAATCTGCAAGTGAAATTTATCTTTATATGCAAGGGGGGGGGCGTGGCGATAAAAATATAATTGTGGAGGGGGCATGGTAGTAAAAGGTTGAGAACCACTGTTTTAAAGAGAAGTTAAATGTAGTATTATCATCATAATCATCATCATTTCCTCCTATGCCTATTGACGCAAAAGGCCTCCGTTAGATTTCGCCAGTTGTATCTATTTTGTATATTCAATAGAAATTGTTAATTAAAAGATTGATATATTCAGGAGGTACGGTCTTTGGCTTACATGTGATCATAATTTTATTTTGCGTGGATTTGACTTCACCTTCCTTGATTTGCAAAGCGCACTAATTTCAGCTAGATCTATATCAAGTGGCTTGACACAGCAACAACAAATCTACTTCCACTGTATAGAATTGATGCAGAGAGTAGCACCCTCTGTGTGCCTAGTTGTATTTTCAAAACTAAACCAGAATGAAAAAATATTGATTGGAGCTAGTGCTTCTGTCATATTAACATTGTGAGACTCATAGCGAGATAAAATCCCAGATATATCGTATTAACACGGAACGTGACATAGAAATTACCCTAGGAGAGGGGAAATCAGGGACAGAGGATAATACAAGAATAATGGAAACCAGATTGAAACTTATACTAAGTGTTTATCCTGTGTGCAGTGATTAAGACAGTCACGTTTATGAACTACTCTTTCGAGTGCCTTTTGATACCTTCCGGATCATATAATCAGTATTTTGTACTATGGCAGGAATAATTATACTAAATTATCTTCTAGTGAGTTTCATATTTAGCTCACTTCTATCATCTGTGTTCAACATTTGCTCAAAAAACTTGAGCCATCTACTTACAATTATGTTTTTATTGAAAAAAAAATTCTTCACTCGGAACCTTGATTTTGAAGTACTTATTTAACATTGTCCTTTCTTATTTTATATCGATCCAGTTCAGATTTGCATCTTGATTATCATAAATTCGTATTTTTTTCCAATGAATTTCTTTTTTATAAACTTCTCTAATACTGATTATCTGAACATTATTTCCGCCGAAAAAACAGCATCTCAATCAATATAAGATTTTCTCTCACTGTCTTTCTCATAACTATCATCATCTTATTCTGTATCTCCTTTTTTTTAATAACAAATGTGCCTTTGCTTTAAAGCACCTATTAATAACTAAATATCTCAAACAACTATCTTAGGATATTCTCCAGGCTCTTCTTAAATTTATAGTTAAATGGAATACTTACATATTTCTCATCATACTTCACTGCTCTATTCTTATCTATTATCTACTAATGAACCTTCTTTATCAACTAAAACTTTATTTCATTAACATTATAGATGCAATCACCAGAGGATTTGATATAACGCTAGGCACTCGGTTTCCAGTAATCTAAGTAAAATAAGCATTACTTACCAACAAAGGGTTTTTTTTTCCCATGAGTTTCGATTAGTATACGTTCATATATATTTTCATAAACCATGTTTACTAACAGTTTTTGCCACTAAGAATACAATTACCAAAGGCTGTCTTCTTACTGAATCATGATAGATACTTCATTAACTCCCATTATAACACCTTTAACATCTACCGTAATCTCCCTGTGAAACAACACTATTTGTAACATCTTTATCATCTACTGAAGTATCCCTGCAAAACACCTCTTATTGTAACAGCTTTTTCATCTACTGAAATCTCCCTTAAATTCAGTTTTAATTGCAACAAATTTATCATCTACTGAACTCTATCGGTAAAACAGTTCTAATTGTAACACCTTTACCATCTACTGAAATATTCCTATAAACAACCCTAATTGTAACATCTTTATCATCTACTGAAATGTCCCTGCAAAACAGCTTTAATTGTAACAGCTTTATCATCTACTGAAGTCTCCCTGCAAAATAGCTTCAATTGTAGCACCTTTATCATCCTCTGAAATCTCCATGCAAAACAGGTCTAATTGTAATAGTTTTATCATCTATTGAAAGCTCCCTGCAAAATAGCTCTAATTGTAATAGTTTTATCATATATTGAAATATCCTTGCAAAACGCTATAATTGGAATCTTTTTCATCTTCTGAAATCTCCCTGCAAGCAGCTCTCATTGTAACAGTTTTATTATCTACTGAAATATCCGTGCAAAACCGCTCTTATTGTGGCACCTTTATCATCTACTGAAATTTCCTTGCAAAACAGCTCTAATTGTAATACTTGTATTATCTATTGAAATCTCGATACAAAATAGCTCTAATTGTAACTTCTAATTGTAACATCCTTGTCATATACTGGAACATCCGTGCAAAATAGCTGCAATTGTATCACTTGTATCATGTACTTAAATCTACTTGCAGAATAGCGTCAATTGTAACAGCTTTCTCATTTACTGAAATCTCCTTGCAAAACACTTCTAATTGTAACACTTTTATCATCTAATAAAATCTCCTTGCAGAAGAGCTTTAATTGTAATACTTTTTTCATCTACTGAAATCTCCCTACAAAACAGCTCTAATTGTAACACGTTTATCATCTACTGGAATCTCCCATTGAAAACAATCTAATTGTAACAGCTGAATCATTTACTGAACTGTCATTGTGAAATAGCTTTGATTGTAACATTTTAATCATCTACTGAAATCTCATGGCAGAAAGGGGAGAAGGTCCAGAAATGAGGAGGCAAGCGAAAAGAATATCCTAACAAATACAATCTAAATATCCTTAACAAGTTGGCGATGGCTGGCTTGATTGGAAGGCTTTCACAAGCTCCACTAATGGCATCAGCAGAGGATCACAGGTCATGACCACGATAAATAAATACAGTTATAATAATAAAAGCCAAACAGCTTCACACCGTAGCTCTGCAAGGTGGCGAAGAATAAATATAGTTCAAACACCAATTTTCGTGCCCTTCAAGATTGGAAGCTCATAAACACACCTAGGCAAACTTTTCCAAGCGTAAACCTCCATCCCCCGGATAAAGGAGCAGCGCAGAAACGTAACCAATACATCTTGAAAATATAAAACAGTCATTAGCCAATTATAAACATCAAGATAACCACCGGTGAGGAGACAATAAGCTAATAAAAAAAGAATATATATATATATATATATATATATATATATATATATATATATATATATATATATATATATATATATATATATATATATATATATATATATATATATATATATTCATATATATATATATATATATATATATATATATATATATATATATATATATATATATATATATATATATATATATATATATATATATATATATATATATATTCATATATATATATATATATATATATATATATATATATATATATATATATATATATATATATATATATATATATACATATATATATATATATATATATATATATATATATATATATATATATAATGGATTTTGGCAAAGCGAAAAATTTATTTATGGGTGAGATGGCCATGTCGTCATGATGGAAGTTCCTTAAAGTAGCTTCCTAAGGGATATATGTACTACAGTGATATTCCCAGAGAATTTTACCTTTAGGTATCCAGAATTCTAACTCCTGGCGCGAATATCCTTAAAATTTCTCCAAAGGATATAGCATAATATCACCGGACGCATTCTTGACACTCCTCCATAGCAATCTGCACCCCAAACAGCGTTTTGGCTTTGAGGAGGATGTAGCAAAAGGGAGCCGTCCAAAGGCTCTCCCCGCTCTCGTAATACTATTGGGAATACAACAGCGCCATTCCCACGACGGTGGGAACCACTGCTCTACAGGACATAGAGAGACATCTTCCTTCAGAGGACATATTCTACCTCTGAATGGGTAGCTCGTTTTTAGCGAGAAAGGATGGATCAGGAAATAGATTCATTTCTCCTACCTCCGTGAACTGAATGTGACCCTCATCTCTGGATAGAGCCAGTATTTCACGAACTCTAGCCCTGGAGGCGATACCGAACAGAAAAATAACCTTTTGGGTTAGATCCTCAAGAGAACAATCTTCATTACTCACATATGAGGCAAAATTTAAGACCTTATCCAAAGACCAAGAGATGGGCTTTGGTGGTACAGCGGGCTTAAGCCTAGAACATGCCTTCGTAATCTTATTAAAGATTTCATTCGCCAGATCCACTTGAAAGGCATATAGGAGAGACCTAGTCAAGGCGGACTTGCACGAATTTATCGTACTGGCCACCAGATCTTGGCTAGACAGACAGAAGTTCATTGAAATTTCTTTCGGTCCTTTTGCTTTGACAAACGCAACCCACTTTTTCCAGGAAGACTCATATTGTCTTCTAGTTGACTTGGCCTTGTATCTTCTAAGAATTTTATATTGCCTTTTGAAATCCCAAACCGTTTTCTAACCGGTAGAGCGAGAAAATCATGAAGTGAAGGGTCTGGGTTCTCTGTGATAAAACGAAGGCAGTTAATTTCTGAATCTTCGGAAATATACCTAAGGTCAGAGCTAGGACCAGCCTCATCTAGTCTATCAGCCCCACTAGAGGATCCTCGTATGCGGCTATATAACGAAGTAGTTTATTGAAGACGCTCGTGATGAAGAGGACTTGTTCCCATCTGGGAGGGACCATTCCAACTCTATCGGTTTGTATCGAAATAGAGTATCCACCGTCACATCGGTGATCAGTTGTAAATGAACTGCTGGTAGGTGCCGTCCCTTTAAGAGAGGGATGGGTAACTTCACCAAGACTGAATGAGACATTCGAATGTTACGTCTTATTATTGCTTTGGTGTCCCAGATCAGTAGTAGGGAGCCTGATCTGTGTGGAGGGGGCTTTCCCACCCATGAAAGGACCACCAGAGTCTTGGGACTTTTGTGCTCTAATTTCTGTTAGAGGAGCGATTAAAGAGGGACCGATCTCAGTCTTTTTTTTCTCTTCAAGCGTTTCATGCGTGTTTTCTCCAAGTTCTTAACGAATACTTCCTGTGTGCCCTTAGCACCAGGTCTGTCATTATAGCGAACTGGGGAAAGTTTAGCTCTTTTTCCTGTTGGCGTTTTGGTATTCTGACTGAATACCTGAGTCTCTTGACAGACCTCACGAGCTCCTTTTATATTTCCAAAGGAGAGGAGAGTTGATGTGACTGAGGGCTTCGATGGTTTTTTAAACATCGAAACCCTTGGGCTGGAGAAAGTCGAGACTTCTAGAAGCCTATCTTGCATCCGTGATGTCCCAGGAACCGGGTCATCTCTTTGAATGCACATTGGCCGGACACTTCAGGTGCTGCCCTCTCCAGCCTCTTGATCAGGTATATTAATGCCTGAACTATTTCTAGGCTTGAATTTGACGTGACTAAGTTCGTCAATCCTTTGAAGATTCTTAGAAGTGTGAGTCTGACACGTATCTTCCTTAGGATGAATGTTACTCTCTGTAACATGAATTATAGATAGGAGGAAGGGGATGGTTGACTGGAAGATTCTGAAGGACACCTTTCAGGTCTGACAAGACTACGAACACTCTTATTTGGAACAAGTTCCATATGTTCGGAAGGATTAACATTCAGAACTTGCTGTTTTTTTTTTTTTTAACTTTTTGAGTGGCAACAAGTTCAGAATGGCTCATTGATATCTTGAGTCCTTCTCGTGAACATGAAGCAGCCTTCCCTGGAACTCGATGAGCTAAAGTTTACTTACTACCTATATGCTCTATAGCTCTCATGTATACTCCTCCAGGAGAGTTTTGAACGGTAGGAGAAGGTAAGGAAATGATGGTAGGGACATTTCTGTTTCCCATCAATGGCTCATCTTGAATATGCTTTGGACCGGAGGTTCGAATGTCCTGCGATCCTGAGGGAAAGTTCCTCCTAGCCGAAGCGTCTTTATGCTTCAAGTAGTCAGAGGGCTTAGATTTTTGACCATCTGCCTGTAGCGTCATGGTCACTTGAATAGTGGGATGTTTTTAAGCAGCCCGGATATTTCCAGCATTCCCAATCTCCTTTTTAGGTTGGGGACCCACAATCACAGCAGATTTTCTCTTTGAAGGAATGCCCCATTTTTGGAGGAGACCTATGTTCTCCATGGGGGCGTTCTTAATTACTTCCTTAGTGACCTCGTGTGGGAAGAGGTCTTTACCCCAGATGTTGGAAGATATTAGCTTCCTTGTTTCGTGTTTTACTGTTGCATCAGCGAACACAAACTCTCTACAGGCTCTCTTAGCCTTCATAAAGGCATAAAGGTCCTTCACCAAGATAGCCATATGCATTTTGGCTATGACCATGAGCAGGTCTGGGGTACTCTCGTAGGTTGAACACAACTCTATGTAGTTTTGTAGAGAAAGGGATGTCGCAAGTCTCTCTTTTGACTCCTGTTCATTACACAAGAACAACTCAGACAACTTAGGGAGACATACCTTGAATCGTCGACTTGCAACGCCCTTGTCTAATTTTCCTGTCCGAGAAAAGCTGGTAACAAAGGCTTGCCTGTCTCTACCGCTTTGGCAACAGAAGTAAATGCCTTCCTCATAAAGGGGAATGAGAGTGAAGTAGGAGCAAGAAAGGAAGGATGTCTGTTATTCAGTGAGAATACCTTCGACTCTGAATAACCCGCCATTCTTAGACTACCTGAAAGGATAGTCTGTGCCTTATGGTCGAGAATCAAGACCTCCTTTAGTTCTGTTCCTTTTATTGACTTTGGTTCGTACTTCAGTCGAACCCAACAATTAGGGAAAGCATCAAAGCTTGGCCAAAATGGAATTTTGTCCAAAGGAACAGCACCTATTTTCTCTGAGATGAAGAGATTGCCATTTGAAATCGGCATCTGCTCCGCGAACCTCCAAGGGTTAGTTATGGATCATGTTGGTAGGTCTTGATTCATGGGTTGTTTGACTGACCCCTGGTAAGCGACAAGAGAAACTTTACGAGGATATATCTTGCGTTTTACTTTCTGTTTTTTGTTTTGTCTACAAGAGCTCTCTATTTGATTCTTCAGTTGCATACATAATTGTACGACATTATCTAAATTAGGGGTAGAAGACGAAGATGTCGACATCAATGGCTCTAAAGCCGGCACAGGTGGATGAAATTCCGACACAACATTTTCCTCTTTTACCTTGGGGCATTTCTTGCCCTTAATATATGTATATATATATATATATATATATATATATATATATATATATATATATATATATATATATATATATATATATATATATATATATATATATAAATATATATATATATATATATATATATATATATATATATATATATATATATATATATTTATATATATATATATATATATATATATATATATATATATATATATATATATATATATATATATATATATATATATATATATAAAAATATATATATGTATATATATTTATATATATTTATATATATATATATATATATATATATATATTTATATATATATATATATATATATATATATATATATATTTATATATATAAATATATATATATATATATATATATATATATATATATATATATATATATATATATATATATATAAATCAGCGCTTGTGTACTCTTTGCTGGATAGCCTAAACCAAAACAAACCTATACCGACTTTAACATAAATGAATAGAGTTCACATAACCTTATGCTAATATATATAGTCTCACTTGAATCTTTTTCATATATATAACTGGTTTTAAGTATATTATGAGCAACAGATTAGATTAAACCCGATTTTAATCTTCATGGTTATTGATAGTATGACTTCTCAATAACGTGCATAAAAAACGATGTATATTGGATTATTTGTCTTGCAATATGTTTAAATTATATTCGATAAATATTTTCTTTATTATTATCCGTCATTTCCATCCTATAAATATGGCCAGGACATACTATTCCTGAAAGATTTATAGAAATGGGATATATTCCTAAACAAAATATTTCATAGGCTAATAAAATCCAATTTTTCTTTTGTTAGATCATTCACATCTATGATCAGCTTAAGATGTATTTCGAAAATCAAAATGCTTCAACTAATATCCTATCCTGACATATTCTTTACCATTTTCCAGTTTACATCAATCTCAACATCAGTATATCAATGGGTATATTTACGTAACTCTCTTAAGAATGTGTAGATGAAAACAGACTTATTTACTCTATTGCTGTATGCAGGATCAAAATTATATAAGTAGAGGAAAATATTGTTTGATCTGTTATACATACTGAACCTAATCATTTAGCTATCTTTACATATCAGGCATTCCAGAACGGGGGATATTTAATAATAACTCCTTTCATTTATGGAATTTTCATCTAGGCTATGAGGTCAATTGATAACCTAAATATGGTATTTTTGTTATCATGACAATCGTGTATTTTGTCTATAATATTCATGACTCTTATATTCTTAGAACCAGTTCTGTTTCCCAAAAAAAAAATCATATACTAATTGTTCGTAACAGGACCCGGAGAAATTTAAATAGCCTTACCATAATTTTAGAGTAACGTTATTACTGAATTAGATTTTGTACTTTCTTTTACAGAGAATTATATGAGTTCTGTTATATTCTGTTCACTATGCCCTCTATAGATACTTTGGGGAAAAATATAAATAAATATTTTTAGTATTGTTTATAATGAAACTGCACATATTCCAACGGAATTTGCTTTTAGTTTACAATAGGAATTAAATTCCCTTCATTTCTACCTAATAATCTCTCTCTCTCTCTCTCTCTCTCTCTCTCTCTCTCTCTCTCTCTCTCTCTCTCTCTCTCTCTCTCTCTCTCATTGTGAGGCTAGAAGGTTTCCTATATATTGTTCTACTAATGATGATGAAGTTACATAATATTCTGATTGATTATTGGTTAGTTTCTATCAGAGAAAAATATTATTCGCAAGAGAGAGATGAAAATCAGAACTTTCAATTGAACTGAATGAAAAGTTCTTTAATTGACCGGCTATGAATAAGTGATAAGCTAATTAACTACTAGAAGTTGGGCTATTACCTTGAAAGAGGTTCAAAGTTCGCAAGATTCTCAGCCAAGCAAGTCATACAAGTGGCGATAAAATTCCTCTCCGAATCCTAGATAATGTAAGTGACTGATGATTGAAAAACACAGTTATCTCCATGCATCCAATGATTAGAAAAAGTGATTGTAATAAAAATATGACTACTGGTACTAGTAGTAATATCAATCTCACAAATATTGTCGAAGCAGACAATGCCGTCATTGTCTGCCTTTGTATCGAAAATTTTTATAAGAAATAAGCTACTGTAATTTCTTTTGCTAATAGATTATCTTTATTTTTTCATATCTATTAGAATATTCTTGTTATTCCTTTTTGTATTTTCACTTTACCAATTCTTGGTCTGTTTTATTAGGGAAAATTGATAATTCTAAGAACCTCTGCGTCCTAAAATATTAGGAAATGAAGTAAAATTTCTCAAGTATTTTTTTTTTCATATTCTTCATTTATATTTTTCACTACTAACTTACTTAATACGAAATTACTTTCAGTTCCCTATTCCATATAATAGACACGTAAATGTAGTAGTAAATTCGAGGTCGCTATCTTATTATGATTCAATTTATACTACATTATATAAAGATAGTTTAATGGGTACTTTTTTTGTGTATGTTAAAAATCTAAACCTAAAGATTTTCTAGACATCCGTTCACTCCAAAAGGACTTTTAGATTCTAATGAATGTGAAAGTTTTTTTGTTTTTTTTTATTACAGCTATTTATATTGATAAAAAATAGCCTGACTTTGTGAAAACACTAACATTCTGCAGGAATGCTGGGATTGTGTGAAATTCCATGAAACATAAGATATAGGAAGGATTTGTCCTCACTTCTATGGATGAAAATAGGAAAAAATATCTATTGGCAAGATTAACGACATAAATAAATACTTCAAAGAAATTACTAATAGATTTATACTGAATAAATGATCCTCAATAGACCTGAGGGCGTCATTACTTTGATGCCTTGCCTTGGGTCCAAAATAGAAGGAGAACCTGAATCAGGAGCCTCACTCATCCCACAAGACCTGCGAGTATTACCATATTGGGATACTGCTCTATTGCTTGCCTGCATTATATTATTTATAATTTCATATGTTCTCTTCTTTCGTTCTTATTACTGATAACAGCAGGATCATGTTATTCTACTCTATAAGATGATGACAAACAGTCCTTGAAACTAAGATCGTGAATTGCAATACAGTTTCTCTAACATAGAAGAAAAATAAATTACCTACCAATATCACATTTCTTCAATTATAATTAAACAAGTTTCAACGCTACACATTTCGACTCTTATCAAGCCACAGTTTAATAGGTAAAAAATTTGTGTATGTTCAAATTCTATACCTAAAGATTTTTTAGAGCCCCGTCCACTTCAAAAGGACTTTTAGATTCTAATGAATGTGAAAGGCAATTTTTTTTTATCTTTTTTTCATTACAGCTATTTATATAGATAAAAAAAAAAAACCTGATTTTGTGAAAACACTAACATTCTGAAGGAACGCTGGGATTGTGTGAAATACCAAGCAAAATAAGATATACGAAGAATTTGTCCTAACTTCTATGGATGAAAATAGGAGAAAAACATCTACTTGTAAGAATAACGACATAAACAGAAATACTTCAAGGAAATTACTAATAGATTTACACTGAATAAATGAGCCTCAAGAGACCTGAGGGCATCATAACTTTGATGCATTGCCTTGGGTCCTAAGAGTATTGCCATATTGTGATACTGCTCTATTGCTTGCTTGCATTGTATTATCTATAATTTCATATATTCACTACTTTCGTTCTTATTACTGATAACAGTAGGATCAGATTATTCTACTCTATAAGATGATGACAAACATTCCTTAAAACTAAGACCGTGAATTGCAATAAAATTTCTCTAAAATAGAAGAAAAAAAAATCACTGCCAACATCACGTTTTTTCAATTATAATTAAACAAGTTTCAACACTACACATTTCGACTCTTATGAAGCCACAGATGAGGAATAATTACATTTTTCGTAGATATGGCTTAATTTCTTCGACGTTTAACTCTTTATCCCTCGCCTGATTTCGTCTTTTTTTTTATAACATGGTCGGCTAATAGGGTTGATACAAACAACCCCACCCCACACGCGTTTGACCAGTAATTGAGACAGAGGCTCGGGAAAAAAACGAGCAGGATAGGCTTTATGAGTCAAAGCGGCAAGTGGCACCCAGTGACAGCTCCGAGGGCTAATGAAGTGTGAAATGTGGGCACTTTTTTTTCTGTTTACACCTAAACTAATCAAGATAAGGAATGGGGTTTACACCATCCTGATTCTCTCATCGAGTAGCAACAGTAGGGGTAATTTTGGCCCAGGAAAGTCAATCTAAATTTTTTCTTAATTCACCCCTGGCGGGCACCGTGTGAAACCATGGGAAATGGCCACCCGAAGGGATAAAGGCTCAACGTGTTTTAAATGTTATGTCCCGTTTTGCAAACTAAAACTCATAGCATCTCTTTGTTAGTGCTGATAATATATATTGCGTCACGTCATATTTTGTAAGAACCAGCACCTACCGTATTCCACTATTTGGTTCAGTGTGATCGGCATTATAAGATTTCCTCGGTGCTGACCGGTGGAATTATTCTACCCACGTCACGATCCCAAAATGCTTGAACCCACCCACATACTAGATTCTGGGGTTCAACTTTTCTTTCGCCACCCTCTCTCATACTTTTATTTCCTCTCATTTCTGATACCGTTTACATGTGTTAATCCAAATAAAATGTAGAACGTTGTAGAGAACTAAACGGGAAGAAGCAAGTGCTATTTCCAGAATTGATGATTATGGCTCCAAATGAATGTGTATCTAGCAGCTACTTGATCAGAGTAGAATATTTTAGACTTGAAGGTGATATTTTGAAATAATTATATCTTCAACTAGGTAGTCAAAATATGACCCGAAAGAACAAGAAGTCGTATGCTCATTAATGTTTTTGGAATATTGACGGTCTTTTTCGGGCACATGGAGATAAAACTTTTTCCCCTTCACACAGACTTTAGAACTAATTTGCATGACTATCAATAGGATAAAAAATCCATTTAAATTGAATCAAAATATTTATTTTTTTTTAAATTCTTATTATCTTCAGTCTCAAGTAACTACACTGTCCTGAAAACAAATTATCTTTCTTTGCCGCTCTCTCTCTCTCTCTCTCTCTCTCTCTCTCTCTCTCTCTCTCTCTCTCTCTCTCTCTCTCTCTCTCTCTCTCTCTTTCTCTCTCTCTCTCTCTCTCTCTCTCTCTCTCTCTCTCTCTCATCTTGGGTGATGGAAGGTCGCCAACATAACACCCTGCAGCTGGATAAGAGTTTTTATAATTTTCTTACTAATTATCCGTTCATTCCTATGAGAGTAAAATGTTACGAGCAGGAGATAAATGAAAATTAGAGCTTACGAACTTGTGAATAACGTTGTCTAGACCGAAAAAAAAATAAAAACTTTTAAATCCCTTCGCATGAATACGTAATATTCTAAATCACTTTCCAGAATCTATGGCTATTATTCTGAAAGAGCTCTGAAGGTTTTCAAACTTTGATAATGGTTAATCATAAAAGCGTGGATAAATTTCATCTGCAATTACACATAGTAAAAGTGACAGATTGTGTAGATATAAAGAGATTTAAATACGTTTCTATTTAAAGACATAATAATAACGATACTACTTCTACTACCACAACAACAACTACTACTACTACTACTACTACTACTACTACTACTACTACTACTACTACTACTAATAATAATAATAATAATAATAATAATAATAATAATAATAATAATAATAATAATAATAATATTTCGGTAAGAGACTCAATTTTATGCAAATTTGATTCATAATACTTGCTTCCACAGTGGCATTTATTTGACCCGTATAACACACCTAGTCTTCTTCTCAATAGCACTGCAATTTGCCAGGAACTGTGCTATTCTCATTCTTAGAGATGATATACGTTCATTCGTAAATGAATGAATTCATTACTTAAAAATGTGTACATTTGAATATTAGTTAATGAACGAAGTGTATGGGATTTGCAGGGTTCGGTGATCGTTCTTTCTTCGTTGGTTCCAATAATGAGGTCAAGTCACAGTGCGTTTCATGCAGCAAGGTACACTTCTTTATCATAAACCTAGAAGTTAAACTGAAAAATTAAGGCTTCTTGACTCTATTCATATGAATCCAGGTAGGTCTTAATCCATGTGGTTGTAGCTGTTCCGGGAGGCATGCTCTGGGCCAAGATATGATGCAGATGATCTTATCATGGGACTCTAATGTGTGCGAGATTCTTGATTAGATGAATCTGCTCACCAATTGGCCGTGGTGCTTTCTGAGAGAGGATTCGTTTCACGCAAGCTGTTGTTCCACTCATTTGTGCTGTCGTAATCGGTGTCATCATTGTCAGTGTTGTCGTGATTGGTATAGCTGATCAGTAGTGGGGTAGGGGTTGTTGCTCCTATATAACAGTAGAATAACA
The DNA here is from genome assembly GCF_036898095.1 of Palaemon carinicauda. Classification (NCBI taxonomy): domain Eukaryota; kingdom Metazoa; phylum Arthropoda; class Malacostraca; order Decapoda; family Palaemonidae; genus Palaemon; species Palaemon carinicauda. The sequence continues at coordinate 22,900 of NW_027170366.1, forward strand.
AGTTTTCTCACATATAAGCTGACCTGACCTATATATGAGAAACATTGATGATTCCTTCGTTAAGGCTACTTCCTCACAGGACATCGACGAACTACATCGCACCTTTGAGGAGTGCAGCTCCCTTTATTTTATGCTGCTGCACAGCTCCAACTGACGACTCCTCTTCCCGGAAGTCACAGTTGAAACCACTGAATCTGGATTCCATATGACTATTGACAAACGAACATGGCACTTTGCCTAAAGGGTGACAAAAAATGCCCGGGCAGACACAAGACCTCAATTATCAAGTCTTTTATGAAGATGTCTCTGTCTCATTGCTCCCCGTGGAAGGTATTCATGATGAAATGGATTGTACATCACAGGTCGTTGTGAACAGCTTATATACCAACAGGAAGGTCAATGGAGAGACCAGAAAAAAAATTAACATCTTGTATAGAGTGGAACAACATAGCATAACCAGCACAACAAAAATAGGTATCTGTTGTAAGAAAAATCATGCACTGTAACTACTATGATGAAAAAGCCATTCGGGGCATTGTAAGGAACACCTTCCCTCTACAAGATGATAATAGAGCTTAACTTCGTAGAATAATAGAAAAAAAACCAAAACTAAGTCGTTGATCGTGAAAAATAGTCCAGTCGCTTTCGTACATGACTATCTATTGGGCCACCAATACCAATGTCTTGTTCGAGATTGCCCTAGAAGCTACATTAGGATGAACATCATCCAGATCTCTAAATACCTCTTCTATCATCCAAACAAATGTGCCATTAAGGCCCTACTGATCCAGCAGGAGAAACCTATCCTCAACACAAAGCAAGCATTGTTTCTCCTACCTACCTGCTGAAGGAGCAATAGCCCCCACCCCTTTCACTGACTGCAATCAGACATGATAATCGTTAACAACACCGACAACGACAGCACCAATGAGCGAAGCAACAGCTTTCTTGGAATGCATCCTCTCCTAGCAAATGCCTCGGAGAGTAGATTCCTATATCCAGAAATCTCGCACACATGACAGTACCACGACCCGATCACCTTGCTCATTCTCCAGCCTAGAGTATGCCTCATGCCACTGTTACAACCCTCTCTAGTGGGGCTTCTCCAGTCAATGAATATTTGGCGCAAGGATTAAAACGTATCCAGATTCATATAAATGAACCTACGAAGCCATCTTTTTTAAGATTAACTTTATATATGATGATGAGCAGGCATACCTTGCTGGTTGAAATTCATTGCAACTTAACTTCACCACTGAAAGAGTTGTAGAAAGATCAATAACCGAACCCTACAATGCCTCTGGACTTCGTACATAAACTTATATTCACATGCACACTGTTTTAAGTAAAGAATTATCCTTAAGAATAAGAATAGAGCAAACAATGGCAAATAGCAATGCTGTTGAGAAGATTAGATTGACAGAAAAGGTTTTTTATAAAATTAGTGACAATGTGGCAGCCATTATGCTTTATTATTTTGACATCAGTATTTCTTGCCAAGCTACAAACCTAGTTGATAAAACATAATACAAGAACAAGGACTATTACAGAGAAGGGGAACTTATTATTGAATGATATTAGACAGGTCAAGAATAAAAAGAATATTCGGAATAATAAGAAAACAATACGAAACGTATTGAATTCATGATCAATTAAATATAGATCAGTCGAATGTAAATTATGAAAGAAGATTTAAGTCATCCTGATTAATGAAAAAAAAAAGTATTTGTGAAGACTCTGGACTTTTGAAGTTCTACAGATTCAACTACTATGTTAGCAAGATCATTTGTCAGTTTGGCTAGAGCGGGAATAAACTGCTGAGAATACTAAGAAGTACTAAGCCTTATGATGGAGAAAACAAGACTACTAGAATTAACTTTTTACCAGTAGTACGGCATACTAGATGGTACCATCTGGGAAGATCAGAGTGCAAAGGATGTTCAGAATTAGGAAAAATCTTATGCATCATGCATAAAGACCTCAATAAATGACAGTGCCAGATATGGATAACAGTATCAGATATAACGACTTTGATAGACCACAAGTTTTTGACCAACAAGTTATGGCAGAAGAAGATAATTAAAACATCTCCTCTGGATAGATTGATTACCAAAAAATCTAAAAGTGTTTTTTTCAATGTGGCTTTTTTTCAATGTTACATGAAAATTCACAGGGGCCTCGTGAATAACACGGTAAAAGTTAGCCTTAAAATCATGTGCAACCATATGAACTTCTTGATCACAATAAAGGGTTTCCTACATAGCATTAGAAATTTTAAAAAGAGCAACATATGCTCTACTGGCTAAATTTAGGAAAGCCAGCCTGTAAACTCGGGAATAGATGATTACATTCAGCATGTCTATTTGGATGTTTGGTAAAAGATGTTCGCAAACTTCAGATAACAAAGGGATTATGGAAATTGATTGTTAGTTAGCAGGCTAGTGCTACCAACAGCATGACCACCTATTCAAGTAATATTTCCAGATAACTAATAAGTACGAAGTAAGATTGTTTCTATTTGGATAAATATATCTAACGACTCAAGAGATTATAAATCAGGTGTCTTAATATGAAATTAAAGAAAAATATCATCAAGGCTTAACCCTCTGTTTCATTATGAACCAGTAAAAAGAGTCTTATTTCCAATGGACCGAAGAGCTGAGCAAGTTAGTTTACCTTAAGTAAAACAATAATGAGGAAGGTCAAGTCTATCACCTGATTTAAGCAGAGGAGGCCACGACAAGTCTGCACCAAAAAAAGCCTTACTCAATGAATGACCATCATTCATGTTTCTGGGCTGTACCCTGAAAAGGTATCGGTTATTATGAAATTTTATTGATTATAAATTAAATCGTAAACTCTAAGCAACTAAGTTATTCAAAGACAAATCTGATTTATTATTTTCCCAAAGATGATAAGCCATTGATTTAATAAATTATCCCCTCTACACTCATTATTTAACTATTTTTAATCCTTCCTTCAGTATTTTAACACACAAGAAGGAATGCATCTATCATTTACGTTGATCTGATTTTTATTTGCAAGACCAAGAAAATTAATCTCCTTCTGTAATTTGATGAATCAAATTGGAATGGATCGTTCAAATGTAACTTCAATCCGTTTTACACATTAGACAGTACACTCATTCCTAATTGCAAACAGCACAAAGCATGATTAGATTTCCCAAGTGGAAGACCACCCGTGTTTGTTGTAATATCGAGGAACCAGCGTATAGCAGGTCTAATCAATTATTCAACTTTCGTATATTGTCATTTATTATTTGTACACCTTGATTCAGCAGTATAATCCTCCTGAGACTTGATAATTATTAGAAGAAACTGAATTCAATCATTCCATATGCGGATCGTTGAAACAACTAACAAGCCCAAAAGAAGCTTTCCCATAATTTTCTTGTATATTAGTAAGAGGGGTAAGGAGAGAATAGTAGAAGGAACCATTCAAGTCTAGAATTATTATACTGGCCTCAAACTCTGAGGGTCCTGAATCTTATAACATCTACAATCGTTCCAGGACTTATGAGAAGTAAGTTCTAACATGCACAACCCCTTCGCCTTAGGTATACCATCTTCTTTCATAATTACTCATTTCTTAAAACTTAGATTAAGCAGCTAAGAAAGGGACCTGTTTTGAGAAATTAAAAGGAATAAAACTATTGAAACTTATACTCGGATTTAATGATTTTTATCCAAATAATCTCTTTTTGTGTTTATTGTAATTTGAATTAGAACTATTTATTTTAGTTTTTTGATGGAACAGCAAAGTGCATTATGAACCAAAGAGTTGTGATGGGATGTTGGAACAAAAAACCGTCACACCCTTGAATCACTCTAACTGACAAATGTCTACTCTGCAAAAACTTTCTTACGTTATCAGCAGCGGGACTCTTAGACAAAAAAGACATAACAACTAACCATAACCTTGAAACTATATTTCTTAAAACTAAACACAACCCCAAAAAATCACACTTACCAGTAATCATACACTGAACACAAAATAGACATCAACCATACCACCATTCAATTAACCAACAAAACTCTTAATAGAAAATAAAATTTACCGCACACTAAAATTTGTATGTTTATATAATATATTTTATGGATACCAACATAGTTGTCCACACACTAGCCTGACTGTCTTTACGGCCCACAACCACAGCTTTGTGGTTAACAATCTCTGTGTGGCTATTTTCGACAACTAACTCCCTGATTGAGATCCTAGATATCATCATCATCATCAACAGCAATCAGAAGTAAATTTGGCCCGGGTCATCAACAATTATCTAAATCTAAGCTGTCGTATAAAGTTCCTTAAAACAAGCCAGGTCATCAACACTCAATCTAACATTCAAGGAATCTCTTTCCAAAGGATGAATTACGGTCTGCAAAAAAAAAAAAAAAAAAAAAAAAACTTACGAACACTCCTAACTAACTAAACTATCGCCCTATAATCAAAGATAAATAATAAACTGTTCCTATTATTCACAATCACAACAAGCAAGTACAAACAAAACTGTATTCACTCAAAAAATCAATAATCAAATCCACACTAGTTAAAATAATAACAATCCAGCATTTAAGCACACAACTGCCTCTAGCTATAGTCAAAATGAAAATAATCATTTACTCAAGATATGCACCACTGTCCTAACCTAGCTAAAACATAAACAAACAATCTCATTTATACCAACAGTCTTTCTCACAACAAACATCGATACACTTACTACCTTTCGCTCGCTGACACTCTCTCTCTCTCTCTCTCTCTCTCTCTCGTCTCTCTCTCTCTCTCTCTCCTCTCTTGATTTGGCAAACAAAAAATAAATGAAAATAAGACAAAAATTAATCTTCTACATTCCTCACCAATAAATTTGCCAGATCCTTCTACATTTTCACACAACCACTTACTTTATTTTTTTTCATTACCCAGTCGCAGTCGGGAACGGACCTCTACTTCGTGTAACTGGGCCT
>NW_027170368.1:15000-17500 GCF_036898095.1 Palaemon carinicauda
TATATTGGCATGACAACTATGCGTCTTTCCAAGAGAATTTCTTGCCACGTACAGCAAGGGGCTATAAAGAATCATGCCCTGCAAAGACATAACACCCCTATTTGTCGAGCTGATATCGTCAGTAACACCAAGATTATCGGTAGCGCCCCAGATAGTCGACGTCTACGCATCCTAGAAGCTCTACTGATACAGCGAGATAAACCCACCCTTAATACGACCCAAGAGATGTTTTTGTTACCGTCAAGCCGTCGTATTGATACATCAAGAAACCCCCATCAAGGAGGACCTAATGAAGACACTACCAACCACGAAAATACCCCGAATTTTGACGCCGAAGTAGGACATGATCTCAGCCACGTGGGACACTTTTCTGAGCGGGAGAGCAGCCTGGCTGGCTCAGAGCGCACCTCAGCCAATCAAAACTCAGGTCTCCCGATGACGTCACAGACTGGTATTCCCGGCCGAGATCATCGTACACCAGACACCATATCATATCAGCTCCGATCAACCAATGAAAACCGATGAAAATTCCAGCCCTTTCACTTTTAATCCTGATCCTGGGTATAAATACCACCCGACTGCAGCATCCAACTCACTCTCTACCAGAAGATGAGGAAGGACTTATCCTCGAAACGCGTCGTAGTTTTTACTATTCTGTACCAAAGTTTTACTTGTATTTTGTGAGAATATACTTGAAAAGTCTTCCCGATTTTGTCATTCACCCGACTGATGAATTTTTCAAGTCTGCTGGCTGATTGTAGCGCTCTAGAGAAGAGAATTATCCGGAAAATAGAAAAATTGGATAAGAAAATAAACTCTGCCGATGCAGCCATTACTTTTAACTCAACCTGCCTAAAAGAGGGTCTCCTACCACGATATACCGAAGTCCAGCTGTTCGACCCGTCGGCCCAAAATGATCCTGGTACCCGTGCCTACAGACGTAGCCTCCTCCAGAGGCAGCTCCAACAGAAGCAGGCGCTGAAGGATGAGCTCACAGCCCTCCGGACCCGTCTCGTGGAGGAATGGGTCAACACCAGGGAAAGAAGAGCAGAGCAGAATGAAGACAGTACCGATCCAGACACCCCTCCTGAACCTGACAGCGACCCTGACGAAGATGAGGACGCCCCTGATGAGGACTCCCGAGAACCTGTCGATGACAACCCAGAATTCGACCCTACCAGCCAACAGAGAGAGGACGAGGACATCGGGGGTGGCCTGAACTACCCTGACAACATTACCCATGCCCTCCGAATCCTTAAGAAGAGAGACATGCAGAAGAGGACCCGCACCATCCTGAAGAAATTGATCAACCTCAACGGTGGCAAACTTCGCATACCACAGGAACGCCAGGAGTACATCAATATCTCGGGGTGTACCCCGACTCCTGCACAGGAACAAATCCTCAAGATGGGCCTCAACTGCCACTACGTGACCAGGCCAAGGCCCACTGATAAACGCCTCGAGGTCGAGCTGCTACTTGACTCAATCCTCGCCCTTCAAGATCGTGGCACCCTGCGGACTACTGATGCCCTCCAGCCCTTGCTTCTTGCTGAAGCCCTCACTGAGAGGGGACGTTACACCAGTGGTATCGTCACCCAGGATATGAAGGCAGCTGCTAAGGAACTTAAGCAGGTTGCTGGTGTTACTGTTCGTAGGGCAGACAAGACTGCTGCCTTTGTGCTTATTGACACAGAGGAATACCACAAGAAACTCGACGACATCTTGGCTGATTCCTCAAAATTTGTGCGCCTCACTAGAAACCCTATCGAAGAAATCAAGAAAGAGGCTAACAAAACCATCGAGGCCGTGAATGCAGCAACCAATGCCATGCACCTACCAGTTATTTCAGGGGATTTCTGGCCGGGCTACCTTTATGGCAATGTGAAAACCCACAAGCAGGGCAACCCCCTACGCCCCATTATAAGTCAATGCCCTACTCCGACTTACCAGCTTGCCAAACGACTGAATGCCATCCTGACGCCCTACATTCCAAATCGTTACTGTGTAGCTTCATCCACTGAATTCCTGGATAAAATTAAGGACTCTACGTGTGATGGAGTTATTGCATCGATGGATGTAGAGTCTTTATTCACAAACGTGCCTGTGGACGAAACCATAGACCTTATCGCTGATAGAGTCTATAGGGACGACTCTACACCATCTCTGAACATCCCTGAACCAGCCCTTCGGACCCTCCTAGCCATCTGTACGAAGAGGGCCCCCTTTACCACCCATCGAGGGCATACCTACTTACAGAAGGATGGTGTAGCGATGGGCTCACCCCTGGGAGTCCTATTCGCGAATTTTTACATGGGAATTGTAGAAGAGAGAGTGTTCTCCCGTGTAGAATGCCCCTTTCTGTACTTTAGGTACATAGACGATACCTTTGTGAAAGCAAGATCATGTGATGAAATCGAGACTTTGAGGAGGATGTTTGAGGACCATAGTGTACTCCGTTTCACCCTCGAACACAGCCAAGATAATCGCCTCCCGTTCCTGG
>NW_027170369.1:0-2500 GCF_036898095.1 Palaemon carinicauda
TTATTATTATTATTATTATTATTATTATTATTATTATTATTATATTATTATTATTATTATTATTATTATTATTATTATTATTATTATTATTATTATTATTAAAATTATTATTATTATTATTATTATTATTATTATTATTATTATTATTATTATTATTATATTATTATTATATTATTATTATTATTATTAAAATTATTATTATTATTATTATTATTATTATTATTATTATTATTATTATTATTATTATTATTATTATTATTATTATTATTATTATTATTATTATTATTATTATTATTATTATTATTATTATTATTATTATATTATTATTATTATTATTATTATTATTATTATTATTATTATATTATTATTATTATTATTATTATTATTATTATTATTATTATTATTATTATTATTATTATTATTATTTTTATTATTATTATATTATTATTATTATTATTATTATTATTATTATTATTATTATTATTATTATTATTATTATTATTATTATTATTATTATTATTATTATTATTATTATTATTATTATTATTATTATTATTATTATTATTATTATTATTATTATTATTATTATTATTATTATTATTATTATTAATTATTATTATTATTATTATTATTATTATTATTATTATTATTATTATTATTATTATTATTATTATTATTATTATTATTATTATTATTATTATTATTATTATTATTATTATTATTATTATTATTATTATTATATTATTATTATTATTATTATTATTATTATTATTATTATTATTATTATTATTATTATTATTATTATTATTATTATTATTATTATTATTATTATTATTATTTTATTATTATTATTATTATTATTATTATTATTATTATTATTATTATTATTATTATTATTATTATTATTATTATAATTATCATTATTATTATTATTATTATTATTATTATTATTATTATTATTATTATTATATTATTATTATTATTATTATTATTATTATTATTATTATTATTATTATTATTATTATTATTATTATTATTATTATTATTATTATTATTATTATTATTATTATTATTTTTGTTATTATTATTATTATTATTATTATTATTATTATATTATTATTATATATTTTTATTATTATTATTATTATTATTATTATTATTATTATTATTATTATTATTATTATTATTATTATTATTATTTTTTTTTATTATTATTATTATTATTATATTTTATTATTATTATTATTATTATTATTTTTATTATTATTATTATTATTATTATTATTATTATTATTATTATTATTATTATTATTATTATTATTATTATTATTATTATTATTATTATTATTATTATTATTATTATTATTATTATTATTATTATTATTATTATTATTATTATTATTATTATTATTATTATTATTATTATTATTATTATTATTATTATTATTATTATTATTATTATTATTATTATTATTATTATTATTATTATTATTATTATTATTATTATTATTATTATTATTATTATTATTATTATTATTATTATTATTATTATTATTATTATTATTATTATTATTTTTTATTATTATTATTATTATTATTATTATTATTATTATTATTATTATTATTATTATTATTATTATTATTATTATTATTATTATTATTATTATTATTATTATTATTATTATTATTATTATTATCATTATTATTATTATTATTATTATTATTATTATTATTATTATTATTATTATTATTATTATTATTATTATTATTATTATTATTATTATTATTATTATTATTATTATTATTATTATTATTATTATTATTATTATTATTATTATTATTATTATTATTATTATTATTATTATTATTATTATTATTATTATTATTATTATTATTATTATTATTATTATTATTATTATTATTATTATTATATTATTATTATTATTATTATTATTATTATTATTATTATTATTATTATTATTATTATTATTATTATTATTATTATTATTATTATTATTATTATTATTATTATTATTATTATTATTATTATTATTATTATTATTATTATTATTATTATTATTATTATTATTATTATTATTATTATTATTATTATTATATTATTATTATTATTTATTATTATTATTATTTTATATTATTATTATTATTATTATTATTATTATTATTATTATTATTATTATTATTATTATTATTATTATTATTATTATTATTATTATTATTATTATTATTATTATTATTATTATTATTATTATTATTATTATTATTATTATTATTATTATTATTATTATTATTATTATTATTATTATTATTATTATTATTATTTTTATTATTATTATTATTATTATTATTATTATTATTATTATTATTATTATTATTATTATTATTATTATTATTATTATTATTATTATTATTATTATTATTATTATTATTATTATTATTATTATCATTATTATTATTATTATTATTATTATTATTATTATTA
>NW_027170370.1:0-2500 GCF_036898095.1 Palaemon carinicauda
ATATATATATATATATATGTGTGTGTGTGTGCGCGCGTAGAATTACTGCACAAAAAAATTATCTTGAAAATATACACCTATCTTCTCTCAATAAATATAAAAAATAACTGCACGGAAAAAAAACCCTTAATAATATACAATTGCGCTTTCTCAATATATACATCAATATAAACACACACAAAAAAATAATTTCTTCACGTTAAACACATTCTTAACAATTGAACTTTTTTCCATCAAAAAAAAAAAGTAAATAAATAAATAAAAAAAAACCTTTTCACAGACCTTTAGAAATAATACAAGATTCCCACCAAAAGGAATAGTGCTTGAAAACATTTTACTGGGAAAGTACCATTAATTCTCACTGGAAATAAAAACACAGAACATATTCCTGGGAAACTCTTCCTGACTAAAAAATATTCCCATACACTATTCCTGAAAGCAAGAGAAGTATTTGCTCAAGAAATTCTCCCTGCAGTATAAAAACCTGTCTGGCCTGGTATTAACTCTTCCTTTAACTAGGAAAGAATATATGATTAAAATTTCTACTTTATAAATAAATACATATAAATTAATAGAGAAATTACTAGCTTTATAAAGATACTCATGAACTAGAATAAAGAATAGTTTTATAAAATATAATCATTTACCAATAGGGAAAAACTAGCTTTACAAAAAAAAAAATATTCATTAGTAATAAAAATATGCTGAATACTTCACTACAATATAAAAGAATAACTATACTATAAACTAAATTGAAAAAAGGCCCTCAAAAAAAACTAAAAAATGTACTATAAACTAAAATGAAAAAGGCCCTAAAAAGAAAACTGAACTATAAACTAAAATGAAAAAGGCCCTAAAAAAAACTGTACTATAAACTAAAATGAAAAAGGCCCTAAAAAAACTGTACGTTAAACTAAAATGAAAAAGGCCCTAAAAAAACTGTACTATAAACTAAAATGAAAAAGGCCCTAAAAAAAATTGTACTATAAACTAAAATGAAAAAGGCCCTAATAAAAACTGCAATATAAACTAAAATGAAAAAGGCCCTAATAAAAACTGTACTATAAACTAAAATGAAAAGGCCATAAAAAAATCTGTATTATCAAAATTAAAAAATGCCCCAGAAAGGCCATAAAAAACTATAGCTTCAACTAAAATTAAGACGGCCCTAAAAAACTGTACTATAAACTAAAATGAAAAAGGCCCTAAAAAAATTGCCCTATAAACTAAATTGAAAAAGGCCCCCAAAAGGGCATAAAAAAACGGCATTATAAACTAAATTGAAAAAGGCCCTAAAATAAAACCTGCACGATAAACTAAAATGAAAAAGAAGCCCCCTTAAAAAAACCTCAAATTAAATAAAAAATAATCTTTCAAACTACCTCAATCACACATCGGGAAAACCCCAACAGATGAATCCATCCTCCTCTCCAGCACATCTCTAAATCCAGCGTCCTTAAACTCCCCCCCCCCCTCCCCCTTCAGCATCCAATCCTGGGAGGGGGCGTAGCACCCCCTCGAAAAGGGGAGCCAGCACACCCCTCTCTAGCCGGGCCTTGCACACCTTTCAATTGCAATCAATGGATTAAATGGCCCCACCCAACTTTGTAAAGCCAAGGAGCGAGACATGATATCTGTAACTCCATCTACTTTAAAAAAAGGGGGGCGTACGTATATGCGTATGGACACTACGCGAGCGCGCAAGAACGCGTAAGAGGGTGCGGAAATAAGTTAAAAATATGAGTTTAAATATAGATAAGAAAATAAGATTATATTAAATCGCTATGAAATTGTAAGTAAAAGAGACTGCGGTATGATTGGAAAATTACATACGCATTGCGTATGGACAGAACGAGAGCGCGCAAGAACGCGCAAGGGGGCGCGGTAAACACGTTAGGAATATGAGTTTGAATAAGAAAATAAGATTATATTAAATCGCTATGAAAATAAATGTAAAAGAGAATGTGGTATGATTTAAACATTAGGATACGCATTTATAAATGCGTAAAATTACATACGCATTGCATATGGACACTAAGAGAGCACGCAAGCACGCATTAGGGGGCGCGTAAACACGTTGGAAATACGAGTTGAAATAAGAAAATAAGATTATATCAAATCGCTATGAAATAAATGTAAAAGAGAATGTTGTATGATTTGAACGTTATGATACGAATTTATAAATGCGTAAAACTACATACGCAAATGCATATGGACACAACGCGAGCGCGCAAATACGCGTTAGGGGGCGCGTAAACATGTTAGAAATATGAGTTTAAATAAGAAAATAAGATTATATTAAATCGCTCTGAAAATATATGTAAAAGAGAATGTGGTATGATTGGAACATTAGGATACGCATTTATAAATGCGTAAAATTACATACACAGATATATGCGAGACTTTCCAACAAACTTGCATGTGAAATGGAACAATAGGATACGCATTTATAAATGCGTAAAATTACATACGCAGATGTATGTAAAACTTATCTACAAAC
>NW_027170370.1:10000-27869 GCF_036898095.1 Palaemon carinicauda
GGGGGCTGTAGGGAGTCCCTTGCACTGGGGGGCTGTAGGGGGTCCCTTGCACTGGGGGGCTGTAGGGAGTCCCTTGCACTGGGGGGCTGTAGGGGGTCCCTTGCACTGGGGGGCTGTAGGGGGTCCCTTGCACTGGGGGGCTGTAGGGAGTCCCTTGCACTGGGGGGCTGTAGGGAGTCCCTTGCACTGGGGGGCTGTAGGGAGTCCCTTGCACTGGGGGGCTGTAGGGAGTCCCTTGCACTGGGGGGCTGTAGGGGGTCCCTTGCACTGGGGGGCTGTAGGGAGTCCCTTGCACTGGGGGGCTGTAGGGGGTCCCTTGCACTGGGGGGCTGTAGGGGGTCCCTTGCACTGGGGGGCTGTAGGGAGTCCCTTGCACTGGGGGGCTGTAGGGAGTCCCTTGCACTGGGGGGCTGTAGGGGGTCCCTTGCACTGGGGGGCTGTAGGGGGTCCCTTGCACTGGGGGGCTGTAGGGAGTCCCTTGCACTGGGGGGCTGTAGGGAGTCCCTTGCACTGGGGGGCTGTAGGGGGTCCCTTGCACTGGGGGGCTGTAGGGGGTCCCTTGCACTGGGGGGGCTGTAGGGAGTCCCTTGCACTGGGGGGCTGTAGGGAGTCCCTTGCACTGGGGGGCTGTAGGGAGTCCCTTGCACTGGGGGGCTGTAGGGGGTCCCTTGCACTGGGGGGCTGTAGGGGGTCCCTTGCACTGGGGGGCTGTAGGGAGTCCCTTGCACTGGGGGGCTGTAGGGGGTCCCTTGCACTGGGGGGCTGTAGGGAGTCCCTTGCACTGGGGGGCTGTAGGGAGTCCCTTGCACTGGGGGGCTGTAGGGGGTCCCTTGCACTGGGGGGCTGTAGGGGGTCCCTTGCACTGGGGGGCTGTAGGGAGTCCCTTGCACTGGGGGGCTGTAGGGAGTCCCTTGCACTGGGGGGCTGTAGGGGGTCCCTTGCACTGGGGGGCTGTAGGGGGTCCCTTGCACTGGGGGGCTGTAGGGAGTCCCTTGCACTGGGGGGCTGTAGGGAGTCCCTTGCACTGGGGGGCTGTAGGGAGTCCCTTGCACTGGGGGGCTGTAGGGAGTCCCTTGCACTGGGGGGCTGTAGGGGGTCCCTTGCACTGGGGGGCTGTAGGGGGTCCCTTGCACTGGGGGGCTGTAGGGGGTCCCTTGCACTGGGGGGCTGTAGGGAGTCCCTTGCACTGGGGGGCTGTAGGGAGTCCCTTGCACTGGGGGGCTGTAGGGGGTCCCTTGCACTGGGGGGCTGTAGGGGGTCCCTTGCACTGGGGGGCTGTAGGGAGTCCCTTGCACTGGGGGGCTGTAGGGAGTCCCTTGCACTGGGGGGCTGTAGGGAGTCCCTTGCACTGGGGGGCTGTAGGGGGTCCCTTGCACTGGGGGGCTGTAGGGGGTCCCTTGCACTGGGGGGCTGTAGGGAGTCCCTTGCACTGGGGGGCTGTAGGGAGTCCCTTGCACTGGGGGGCTGTAGGGGGTCCCTTGCACTGGGGGGCTGTAGGGGGTCCCTTGCACTGGGGGGCTGTAGGGAGTCCCTTGCACTGGGGGGCTGTAGGGAGTCCCTTGCACTGGGGGGCTGTAGGGAGTCCCTTGCACTGGGGGGCTGTAGGGGGTCCCTTGCACTGGGGGGCTGTAGGGGGTCCCTTGCACTGGGGGGCTGTAGGGAGTCCCTTGCACTGGGGGGCTGTAGGGGGTCCCTTGCACTGGGGGGCTGTAGGGAGTCCCTTGCACTGGGGGGCTGTAGGGGGTCCCTTGCACTGGGGGGCTGTAGGGGTCCCTTGCACTGGGGGGCTGTAGGGGGTCCCTTGCACTGGGGGGCTGTAGGGAGTCCCTTGCACTGGGGGGCTGTAGGGGGTCCCTTGCACTGGGGGGCTGTAGGGAGTCCCTTGCACTGGGGGGCTGTAGGGAGTCCCTTGCACTGGGGGGCTGTAGGGGGTCCCTTGCACTGGGGGGCTGTAGGGGGTCCCTTGCACTGGGGGGCTGTAGGGAGTCCCTTGCACTGGGGGGCTGTAGGGAGTCCCTTGCACTGGGGGGCTGTAGGGGGTCCCTTGCACTGGGGGGCTGTAGGGGGTCCCTTGCACTGGGGGGCTGTAGGGAGTCCCTTGCACTGGGGGGCTGTAGGGAGTCCCTTGCACTGGGGGGCTGTAGGGAGTCCCTTGCACTGGGGGGCTGTAGGGGGTCCCTTGCACTGGGGGGCTGTAGGGGGTCCCTTGCACTGGGGGGCTGTAGGGAGTCCCTTGCACTGGGGGGCTGTAGGGAGTCCCTTGCACTGGGGGGCTGTAGGGGGTCCCTTGCACTGGGGGGCTGTAGGGGGTCCCTTGCACTGGGGGGCTGTAGGGAGTCCCTTGCACTGGGGGGCTGTAGGGAGTCCCTTGCACTGGGGGGCTGTAGGGGGTCCCTTGCACTGGGGGGCTGTAGGGGGTCCCTTGCACTGGGGGGCTGTAGGGAGTCCCTTGCACTGGGGGGCTGTAGGGAGTCCCTTGCACTGGGGGGCTGTAGGGAGTCCCTTGCACTGGGGGGCTGTAGGGGGTCCCTTGCACTGGGGGGCTGTAGGGAGTCCCTTGCACTGGGGGGCTGTAGGGAGTCCCTTGCACTGGGGGGCTGTAGGGAGTCCCTTGCACTGGGGGGCTGTAGGGGGTCCCTTGCACTGGGGGGCTGTAGGGAGTCCCTTGCACTGGGGGGCTGTAGGGAGTCCCTTGCACTGGGGGGCTGTAGGGAGTCCCTTGCACTGGGGGGCTGTAGGGAGTCCCTTGCACTGGGGGGCTGTAGGGGGTCCCTTGCACTGGGGGGCTGTAGGGAGTCCCTTGCACTGGGGGGCTGTAGGGAGTCCCTTGCACTGGGGGGCTGTAGGGAGTCCCTTGCACTGGGGGGCTGTAGGGGGTCCCTTGCACTGGGGGGCTGTAGGGGGTCCCTTGCACTGGGGGGCTGTAGGGAGTCCCTTGCACTGGGGGGCTGTAGGGAGTCCCTTGCACTGGGGGGCTGTAGGGGGTCCCTTGCACTGGGGGGCTGTAGGGGGTCCCTTGCACTGGGGGGCTGTAGGGAGGTCCCTTGCACTGGGGGGCTGTAGGGAGTCCCTTGCACTGGGGGGCTGTAGGGAGGTCCCTTGCACTGGGGGGCTGTAGGGGGTCCCTTGCACTGGGGGGCTGTAGGGAGTCCCTTGCACTGGGGGGCTGTAGGGAGTCCCTTGCACTGGGGGGCTGTAGGGGGTCCCTTGCACTGGGGGGCTGTAGGGGGTCCCTTGCACTGGGGGGCTGTAGGGAGTCCCTTGCACTGGGGGGCTGTAGGGAGTCCCTTGCACTGGGGGGCTGTAGGGGGTCCCTTGCACTGGGGGGCTGTAGGGGGTCCCTTGCACTGGGGGGCTGTAGGGAGTCCCTTGCACTGGGGGGCTGTAGGGAGTCCCTTGCACTGGGGGGCTGTAGGGGGTCCCTTGCACTGGGGGGCTGTAGGGGGTCCCTTGCACTGGGGGGCTGTAGGGAGTCCCTTGCACTGGGGGGCTGTAGGGAGTCCCTTGCACTGGGGGGCTGTAGGGAGTCCCTTGCACTGGGGGGCTGTAGGGAGTCCCTTGCACTGGGGGGCTGTAGGGAGTCCCTTGCACTGGGGGGCTGTAGGGAGTCCCTTGCACTGGGGGGCTGTAGGGAGTCCCTTGCACTGGGGGGCTGTAGGGAGTCCCTTGCACTGGGGGGCTGTAGGGGTCCCTTGCACTGGGGGGCTGTAGGGAGTCCCTTGCACTGGGGGGCTGTAGGGAGTCCCTTGCACTGGGGGGCTGTAGGGAGTCCCTTGCACTGGGGGGCTGTAGGGAGTCCCTTGCACTGGGGGGCTGTAGGGAGTCCCTTGCACTGGGGGGCTGTAGGGAGTCCCTTGCACTGGGGGGCTGTAGGGAGTCCCTTGCACTGGGGGGCTGTAGGGAGTCCCTTGCACTGGGGGGCTGTAGGGAGTCCCTTGCACTGGGGGGCTGTAGGGAGTCCCTTGCCCTGGGGGGCTGTAGGGAGTCCCTTGCCCTGGGGGGCTGTAGGGAGTCCCTTGCCCTGGGGGGCTGTAGGGAGTCCCTTGCACTGGGGGGCTGTAGGGAGTCCCTTGCCTGGGGGCTGTAGGGAGTCCCTTGCCCTGGGGGGCTGTAGGGAGTCCCTTGCCCTGGGGGGCTGTAGGGAGTCCCTTGCCCTGGGGGGCTGTAGGGAGTCCCATGGACTGAGGGGGAGGGGGAGCTATGCAGCTTGGGAAAATAACAGAGGAGGGGGAGGTAGAAGGGGGAATTGAAACCCAGGAGGGAACTAGCCAGGTAAAAAAAATCCAGTCAGGAAAAACGCTGTAGTCTAATATTTGTTCGACGAAGCGAAGAGCGGTTCAAGGATTATCCAATGAATTGACTGACATGTTTCCCCCCTCCCCCCTCCCCCCCCCCTTTCTCCAACACACCCAGCTTTTATAAACCCCCCCAGACCCAATTGTCTGACCCCGCCCAGGATTTCTGAATCGGACCCCTTACCACCAGGAACGCTTTCCGGTTAATAGATTCTTTCGAGTTGATGTTACATCAAGCAAAATATTAATTTTCATAACCTCAAGCTCATTTCGTGGTTCTTTTTATTGTCATTCAAAACCCCTATGTCCTTCACGAACAAACCCCCTTTTAGAACCTCTATTCTAACCTCAACCTAACCTCTACCATAGCAGATTTCAACTTCATTCATGAACCATTAATTGTCCTTTCTATTGTCATTGTCAAGAACCTCTTTTCCTTACACAAAACAGCCTGTTTTAAAACCTCTACTCTAACCTCAACCTAACCCCTACCATACCCATCCTTTAAACCCCAAAGGCATGCTTACCCCTTACACAAACTCAATACACTTTTGAACCCAACTTAACCCCATCCACTTCACTGCAACCCCACTACGTAATCCATCTTACAATCTTAATATCCTCCACTGTGTGCGATTAAGTAAAAACCTTATCCATGGAGCATTCTTAAATTTTCCATAAATGGTTTCATTTCTTAATGCAGATCAAAGTTCTCAATCCGGATCACAATTCTTAATCCAGATCACAATACTTAATCAGGATCAAAATTCTTAATAAGGATCACAATTCTCAATCAGGATCACAATTCTCAACCAAAACACAATCCTCAATCAGGATCAAAATTCTTAATCCGGATCACAATTTCCAATCAGAATCCCAATTCTTAATCCAGATCACAATCCTCTTTCAGAATATCAGAGCAATACGACAATACGAGTCCTCTTCTACATTTCCGTCGCATGAAATTTCCAAACTAAAGTATTCTCCAGCTAACAATTTAAGGCTTGCAAGGGATTTTAATTAGACCTGGTCTGACGGAATTCCACTCCACCAAAACTCTTCACAGAATGCTTGTACATTCGGATCTTTGCTGGATTCGCAGTGCGTTTATAGTCTATATTCACGAATTTTATATATTATAAAGAATAGCAACACAGTAAGAATATATTTGGCAACGCTAAGGCCTTTTCCGGGAAAGGAAATGTCATGTCTGATATTCGCTTTTTACCACAGAGATTTTGCCTGAATGTACCTAGACAAGTCACTCAAAAATTCCTTTCTCTTTTACCTCATTTAACAGACTGAACCTCACAGGTCTACTCACAGATTCCTCCCCTTTTACCTCATTTAACAGACTGAACCTCACAGGTCTACTCCCAAAGATTCCTCCCCTTTTACCTCATTTAACAGACTGAACCTCACAGGTCTACACATAGATTCCTCCCCTTTTACCTCATTTAACAGACTGAACCTCACAGGTCTACACATAGATTCCTCCCCTTTTACCTCATTTAACAGACTGAACCTCACAGGTCAACTCCCAAAGATTCCTACCCTTTTACCTCATTTCACAAATTTTCCCAGACCGGATCTTTTACCTCATTTCACAGACTTCCCCAGACAGGCCCTTTTACCTCATTTCACAGACTTCCCCAGACAGGCCCTTTTACCACATTTCACAGACTCCCAGACCGACCTTTTACCTCATTTCACAGATTTTCCCAGACCAGCCCTTTTACCTCATTTCACAGACTTCCCCAGACAGGCCCTTTTACCTCATTTCACAGACTTTCCCAGACCGGCCCTTCTACTTCATTTCACAGACTTTCCCAGACCGGCCGTTTTACCTCATTTCACAGATTTTCCCAGACCGGCCCTTTTACTTCATTTCACAGACTTTCCCAGAGCAGACCTTATACCTCATTTCACATATTTTACCAGACCGGCCCTTTCACCTAATTTAACAGACTTCCCCCGACAGGCCCTTTTACCTCATTTCACAGACTTCCCCCGACAGGCCCTTTTACCTCATTTCACAGACTTTCCCAGACAGACCCTTTTACCTCATTTCACAGATTTTCCCAGACAGGCCCTTTTCCCTCATTTCACAGACTTTACCAGACCGGCCTTTTACCTTATTTCACAGACCAGCCCTTTTACCTTATTTCCCCGACCGGCCTTTTACCTTATTTCCAAGACCGGCCCTTTTACCTCATTTCACAGACTTTCCCAGACCGGACCCCACCCAACACAGCCCAGATCGCACGCATCCATCCCTGCCTGATGAAAACAGACTTCTCTCCGAAAGTCTGTGAAATCCACATTGAATTTGCTAATGGATTTGCATAATGTATTCGATGATCGGGAGTGAGTCTCTCTCTCTCTGTGTGTCGATGGCGTTCCGTTGTATTGACTACTGTATTTCAGCTGTGTTGTATCGAGTATTGTATTTGATGGCTGGCAGATGCAATTTGCATTACACGGGCGCTGTCTTCTTACGCGGAGGATATGTAAACAATTAGGTTTGCTGTTTATACGACTGAGTAAACATGTAAACAGGCTGGCACAAATTACGTGTGTGTGTGTATTTATTATTATTATTAAATGCTAAGCTACAACCCTAGTTGGAAAAGCAGGATGCTTTAAGCCCAGGGGCCCCAAACAGGGAAAATAGCGCAGGGAAGAGAGAAAAAAGGAAAAATAAAATACTTTAAGAACAGTTATATCTCCTATATAAACAATAAAAACTTTAACAAAACAAGATGAAGAGAAATAAGATAGAATAGTGTGCCCGAGTGTAACCTCAAGCTAGAGAACTCTCATCCAAGACAGTGGAAGGTCATGGTACAGAGGCTATGGCACTACCCAAGACTAGAGAACATTGATTTGATTTTGGAGTGTCCTGCTCCTAGAGGAGCTGCTTGTCATAGCTAAAGTCTCTCTTCAACCCTTACCAAGAGCAAAGTAACCACTGAACAATTACAGTGCAGTAATTAACCCCTTGTATGAAGAAGAATTGTTTGGTAATCTCAGTGTTGTCAAGTGTATGAGAATAGAGGAGAATAAGTAAATAATAAGCCAGACTATTCGGTGTATGTGTAGGCAAAGGGAAAGAACCGTAACCAGAGAGAAGGATCCAGTGAAGTACTGTTTGACCAGTCAAAGGACCTCATAACTCTCTAGCGGTAGTATCTCAACGGGTGGCTGGTGCCCTGGCCAACCTACTAACTAATTACAGTGAAGGAGAATATGTGAGAGAGAGAGAGAGAGAGAGAGAGAGAGAGAGAGAGAGAGAGAGAGAGAGAGAGAATTTTATCTAAAACCCTGAAAATAAAATCGAAAAATCACAGCACAAAGAGAAGAATATCTGAAATGCGTCAAATATTAAAGACGAAACTTTCGGGTAAAAAGAAGAATGGCTGTCGAAGAATATTAAAAGGAGATTGGGGTGACTTGAACAATGCTTCTTCCTTTCGCCAGTAAAAAAAAAAAAAAAAAAAAAAAAAAAAAAAAGGGTTGGATAAAAATCGGGAACTTTTTTGGAAGTTGAAATTAACCCCGAGGATGACCTCCCGTGACCTTTTGAAGGAACAAAAGGGCGAGTTTTCGTCTTTTTGAGGATTTTGATGTTTGTCTCAGACGTGTCCTTTGAGTTATTGTCTATATATTAATCTTTAAAAAAAAAAAAAAAAAAAGATATATTACCCACATTAGAAGGAACCTGTTAGGATGTAAAGATCAAGAAGGAGGCAAATAATTAGATAGTGAGATATGGTGAAGGATGATATGGAGAGAAGATAACGTCTAAAATTGGAAAAAGTTGAGGCAAAAATAGCAGGCATAGTAAAGATAGGTGTAAAGTATGTTACGAATGAGATGGTGTGGGCACGTATTGAGAATAGGGAATGAGGACGACTAAGGAAGAACCTGTTAGGAGAGAAAATAGAGAGGGAGGCAGATAATCAGATGGCAAGATGAAATGAAGGATGATATGGAGAGAAAAGATTTGGTGGAAGAGGATGCCTTTGATAGAAGGCATTGGAGAAAGCAAATCAGGCAACCGACCCCTTAATGTAAGGATAACAGCGGGAAAGAAGAAGAAGAAGGAGAGAGAGAGAGAGAGAGAGAGAGAGAGAGAGAGAGAGAGAGAGAGAGAGAGAGAATGCCTTTGACAGAAGGCAATGGAGAGAGCGCATCAGGCAACCGACCTTTTAATGTAAGAGAGAGAGAGAGAGAGAGAGAGAGAGAGAGAGAGAGAGAGAGAGAGAGAGAGAGAATTAAATGGCGAGATGAGGTATAGGATGACATGGAGAGAGAGTTTTAGTGGAAAAGGATGCCTTTGATAGAAGGCATTGGAGAGTGTACATCACGCAACCGACCCCTTAATGTAGGGATAACGGTTGTGAAGATGTACATGTACAGTTGCTTCAACCTCTCCTGCGTATGAAGAAACGTTTCCTTCGTTTATTTCCGGCCCGGATATACGTTTGTGGTGTTAAACTTATCCAAACGTTTGTTCTTGAATTGGAAGCCAGTGTGTCAATGTTCACAGTGACTATCAAAATACATATATAAGAGGTTAAAAAAGGGCAAGTAAGTGCTATACAGTTAATTCCAAGTCATAATCTTCATCATAAAGCTTAATAGTACATAGTATTCTATAAGTTTTATTCCAGCTGTGACCAGATTGTGGTATGATCTTCCTAATCGGGTAGTTGAATCGTTCGAACTGTTGCAGTTGAAACTTAGAGCGAATGTTTTTATGTTGAACAGGTTGAAATAAGTCTTTTTATAGTTTATATGTGACAGATTTATTTTAAAGTTACTGATCTTAAACTATATTATATCAATCATTAATTATTCATTACTTCTTATGTAGTTTATTTAATTATTTCCTTTCCTCACTGGCCTATTTTCCTCGTTAGAGTCCTTGGGCGTATAGTATCTTGCTTTTCCAACTAGGGGTGTAGCTTATCTAGTAATGTTATATATATATATATATATATATATATATATATATATATATATATATATATATATATATATATATATATATAGGTACGTCTGTATGTATACATAAGTATATATATATATATAAATATAAATATATATATATATATATATATATATATATATATATATATATATATACACACACACACACGCACACAATGTTGGAATCTTGGGGCTTATAATATCTTTATTTCCTAACTAGGGTTGTAGCTTATCCAGGTGCATATATATATATATATATATATATATATATATATATATATATATATATATATATACATAATATATATATATATCAATGCAAATATACAATTAGATTTCGCACAAACCTTACTCGGAACAGTGAGCGAACGACATCCCTATATGTATATATTAAACCCCTCTACCTACCTACCCATCTATCTATCTATCTATCTATCTACCTATCTATCTATCTATCCAACCCTATCACGAGTTAACGGTTCCGCAAAGATTGATCCAACAAATACTCGAAACCAAAAAACATTTCGGTTTCCACAAAAAAAAAAAAAAAAAATCAGACGTAAGAGAATTTACGACACGGACACTTCCGATCCATTTGATGTCGTTCTTCCCGTTAGTCTATATCTCTCTTTTCCATCTCTTTCTCCCCCTCTTTCATTGCCCACAGAGAGAGAGAGAGAGAGAGAGAGAGAGAGAGAGAGAGAGAGAGAGAGAGAGAATCTTTACTAATCTCCGTCTATTTTTGTTAGCTACTTTACTTTCATTGTTTTCCTATATAACATAACGATGGATTTATGAGACTTGGGACTTCTAACACAGTGCCGGGACTAAGGAGACCCTTCAGCTAATTTCTACGGATGGTGTTGCGAGCCATACACCCTCGGTCTTAAGCTCAGCTCTGCATGAAGAGTTCCACTGGCTTAACTAGCGTGTGCTAAGTGATGTACCAGGAATCCACGGCTGCATATTAGTCCTCGCAACACCAGCTCTACATGATTAGCTCCACTGGCTTACAAAACGTGTGCTAAGTGATATACCAATAATCCAGGGTTGTAGTGGCTAGCAATCTGCCAGACTGGAGTTCGAGTCCCACTCAAGCTCGATAGCTTCTTGTAATGTCTGCAACTTAACCATCCTTGTGAGCTAAAGACCCGTCTTTGGGGGGAGCCTATAAGTCTACCTGTAGACTCATCAGCAGCCACTGCTTGGCCCTCCCTGGTCCATGCTTGGGTGCGAATCATATGTATATATGGTTTGTCTTTAGGACATTATCACTGTCTTTTGGCTATGCCATTCATCTAAAAACGATCAGTTCTCTTGACCCAAAGTTCCACATGGAGGAATCCACTGGCTTACCAAACGTGTGTTAAGTGCTATACCAAGAAACCAAGGCCGTAAGAATACTTAATCCTATTGCAAATATATAATCATATTGCGCAATGGCTTATTGCAATCATATCCGCTTATCATTAGGCAACTGATGTTATTGATAACTGTATAAGCTGTAAATGACATTAGGATATTTCACATTGTAATTAACTTAACAAATTAGCTGGGGGATTAAAATGTAATGAGCCATTTTAAATTTGATCATGAATAGTTAAATAACGACTGCAAAAAGCCGGTCTATATATCTATATCTATATATATATATATATATATATATATATATATATATATATATATATATATATATATATATATATATATATATATATATATATATATATATATACATACATATATATGTATACATACATATTTATACAGTATATATATATATATATATATATATATATATATATATATATATATATATACATATATATAATATATATATACTTGTATATATATATATACATACATATATATATATATATATATATATATATATATATATATATATATATATATATATATGTATATATATATCATAAGCACCCAAGCTTCTTCTCCATGGAGCTAGGACCAGGGAGGGCTAGGCAATGGCTGCTGATGACTCAGCAGGTAGATTTATAAACTCCCTTAGCTCATAAGGATGGTGAGGTTGGAGACACATACACACATACGCACATTCTCTCTCTCTCTCTCTCTCTCTCTCTCTCTCTCTCTCTCTCTCTCTCTCTCTCTCTCTCTCTCTCTCAAATTAGTCCCTTCAGTACCATAAATAGATCAATAATACCAAACAATATATTACGCAAACGCATACGCACAAACGTACAACATACGCAAATCATACATTCCCTTCATACATTCTTTTCATACATTTTGACCCATTCTCCACACGTGTCACTTCTCGTAGTGCCTCGCCCACACATTCCCTTCATACATTCTCTTCATACATTTTGACACATTCTCCACACGTGTCACTGCTCGTAGTGCCTCGCCCATACATTCCCTTCATACATTCTCTTCATACATTTTGACACATACTTCACACGTGTCACTGCTCGTAGTGCCTCGCCCATACATTCCCTTCATACATTTTGACACATACTTCACACGTCTTACTGCTCGTAGTACCTCGCCCATACATTCCCTTCATACATTCTCTTCATACATTTTGACACATTCTCCACACGTCTTACTGCTCGTAGTGCCTAGCCCATACATTCCCTTCATACATTTTGACACATACTTCACACGTCTTACTGCTCGTAGTACCTCGCCCATACATTCCCTTCATACATTCTCTTCATACATTTTGACACATTCTCCACACGTCTTACTGCTCGTAGTACCTCGCCCATACATTCCCTTCATACATTCTCTTCATACATTTTGACACATACTTCACACGGTTCACTGCTCGTAGTGCCTCGCTCATACATTCTCTTCATACATTCTCTTCATACATTTTGACACATACAGTACTTCACACGGTTCACTGCTCGTAGTGCCTCGCCCATACATTCCCTTCATACATTCTCTTCATACATTTTGACACATTCTCTACACGTCTTACTGCTCGTAGTGCCTCGCCCATACATTCCCTTCATACATTCTCTTCATACATTTTGACACATACTTCACACGGTTCACTGCTCGTAGTGCCTCGCCCACACATTCCCTTCATACATTCTCTTCATACATTTTGACACATTCTCTACACGTCTTACTGCTCGTAGTGCCTCGCCCATACATTCCCTTCATACATTCTCTTCATACATTTTGACACATACAGTACTTCACACGGTTCACTGCTCGTAGTGCCTCGCCCATACATTCCCTTCATACATTCTCTTCATACATTTTGACACATACAGTACTTCACACGGTTCACTGCTCGTAGTGCCTCGCCCATACATTCCCTTCATACATTCTCTTCATACATTTTGACACATTCTCTACACGTCTTACTGCTCGTAGTGCCTCGCCCATACATTCCCTTCATACATTCTCTTCATACATTTTGACACATACAGTACTTCACACGGTTCACTGCTCGTAGTGCCTCGCCCATACATTCCCTTCATACATTCTCTTCATACATTTTGACACATTCTCTACACGTCTTACTGCTCGTAGTGCCTCGCCCATACATTCCCTTCATACATTCTCTTCATACATTTTGACACATTCTCCACACGTCTTACTGCTCGTAGTGCCTCGCCCACACATTCCCTTCATACATTCTCTTCATACATTTTGACACATTCTCCACACGAGTCACTGCTCGTAGTGCCTCGCCCCTTCATACATTCTCTTCATACATTTTGACACATACTCCACACGTAGACACATACTCCACACGGTTCACTGCTCGTAGTGCCTCGCCCCTTCATACATTCGCTTCATACATTTTGACACATTCTCCACACGAGTCACTGCTCGTAGTGCCTCGCCCCTTCATACATTCTCTTCATACATTTTGACACATTCTCCACACGGTTCACTGCTCGTAGTGCCTCGCCCATACATTCCCTTCATACATTTTGACACATACTCGACACGTGTCACTGCTCGTAGTGCCTCGCCCATACATTCCCTTCATACATTTTGACACATACTCCACACGTGTCACTGCTCGTAGTGCCTCGCCCATACATTCCCTTCATACATTGTCTTCATACATTTTGACACATTCTCCACACGGTTCACTGCTCGTAGTGCCTCACCCATACATTCCCTTCATACATTTTGACACATTCTCCACACGTGTCACTGCTCGTAGTGCCTCGCCCATACATTCCCTTCATACATTCTCTTCATACATTTTGACACATTCTCCACACGGTTCACTGCTCGTAGTGCCTCGCCCATACATTACCTTCATACATTTTGACACATACTCCACACGTGTCACTGCTCGTAGTGCCTCGCCCATACATTCCCTTCATACATTTTGACACATTCTCCACACGGTTCACTGCTCGTAGTGCCTCGCCCATACATTCCCTTCATACATTCTCTTCATACATTTTGAAACATTCTCCACACGTCTTACTGCTCGTAGTGCCTCGCCCATACATTCCCTTTATACATTCTCTTCATACATTTTGACACATACTTCACACGTGTCACTGCTCGTAGTGCCTCGCCCATACATTCCCTTCATACATTCTCTTCATACATTTTGACACATTCTCCACACGTGTCACTGCTCGTAGTGCCTCGCCCATACATTCCCTTCATACATTCTCTTCATACATTTTGACACATACTTCACACGTGTCACTGCTCGTAGTGCCTCGCCCGTACATTCCCTTCATACATTTTGACACATTCTCCATACGTCTTACTGCTCGTGACACATTCTCCATACGTCTTACTGCTCGTAGTGCCTCGCCCATACATTCCCTTCATACATTCTCTTCATACATTTTGACACATTCTCCACACGGTTCACTGCTCGTAGTGCCTCGCCCATACATTCCCTTCATACATTCTCTTCATACATTTTGACACATTCTCCACACGTCTTACTGCTCGTAGTGCCTCGCCCACACATTCCCTTCATACATTCTCTTCATACATTTTGACACATTCTCCACACGGTTCACTGCTCGTAGTGCCTCGCCCACACATTCCCTTCATACATTCTCTTCATACATTTTGACACATTCTCCACACGAGTCACTGCTCGTAGTGCCTCGCCCCTTCATACATTCTCTTCATACATTTTGACACATACTCCACACGTGTCACTGCTCGTAGTGCCTCGCCCCTTCATACATTCTCTTCATATATTTTGACACATACTCCACACGTGTCACTGCTCGTAGTGCCTCGCCCATACATTCCCTTCATACATTCTCTTCATACATTTTGACACATTCTCCACACGATTCACTGCTCGTAGTGCCTCGCCCATACATTCCCTTCATACATTTTGACACATACTCCACACGTGTCACTGCTCGTAGTGCCTCGCCCATACATTCCCTTCATACATTTTGACACATACTCCACACGTGTCACTGCTCGTAGTGCCTCGCCCATACATTCCCTTTATACATTCTCTTCATACATTTTGACACATTCTCCACACGGTTCACTGCTCGTAGTGCCTCGCCCATACATTCCCTTCATACATTGTCTTCATACATTTTGACACATTCTCCACACGGTTCACTGCTCGTAGTGCCTCGCCCATACATTCCCTTCATACATTCCCTTCATACATTTTGACACATTCTCCACACGTGTCACTGCTCGTAGTGCCTCGCCCATACATTCCCTTCATACATTCTCTTCATACATTTTGACACATTCTCCACACGGTTCACTGCTCGTAGTGCCTCGCCCATACATTCCCTTCATACATTTTGACACATACTCCACACGTGTCACTGCTCGTAGTGCCTCGCCCATACATTCCCTTCATACATTTTGACACATACTCCACACGTGTCACTGCTCGTAGTGCCTCGCCCATACATTCCCTTCATACATTCTCTTCATACATTTTGACACATTCTCCACACGGTTCACTGCTCGTAGTGCCTCGCCCATACATTCCCTTCATACATTCTTTTCATACATTTTGACACATACTTCACACGGTTCACTGCTCGTAGTGCCTCGCCCATACATTCCCTTCATACATTTTGACACATTCTCCACACGGTTCACTGCTCGTAGTGCCTCGCCCATACATTCCCTTCATACATTTTGACACATTCTCCACACGTCTTACTGCTCGTAGTGCCTCGCCCATACATTCCCTTCATACATTCTCTTCATACATTTTGACACATACTTCACACGTGTCACTGCTCGTAGTGCCTCGCCCATACATTCCCTTCATACATTCTCTTCATACATTTTGACACATTCTCCACACGTGTCACTGCTCGTAGTGCCTCGCCCATACATTCCCTTCATACATTCTCTTCATACATTTTGACACATACTTCACACGTGTCACTGCTCGTAGTGCCTCGCCCATACATTCCCTTCATACATTCTCTTCATACATTTTGACACATTCTCCACACGTCTTACTGCTCGTAGTGCCTCGCCCATACATTCCCTTCATACATTCTCTTCATACATTTTGACACATACTTCACACGGTTCACTGCTCGTAGTGCCTCGCCCATACATTCCCTTCATACATTCTCTTCATACATTTTGACACATTCTCCACACGTCTTACTGCTCGTAGTGCCTCGCCCATACATTCCCTTCATACATTCTCTTCATACATTTTGACACATTCTCCACACGGTTCACTGCTCGTAGTGCCTCGCCCATACATTCCCTTCATACATTCTCTTCATACATTTTGACACATACTCCACACGTGTCACTGCTCGTAGTGCCTCGCCCATACATTCCCTTCATACATTCTCTTCATACATTTTGACACATACTTCACACGGTTCACTGCTCGTAGTGCCTCGCCCATACATTCCCTTCATACATTCTCTTCATACATTTTGACACATTCTCCACACGTCTTACTGCTCGTAGTGCCTCGCCCATACATTCCCTTCATACATTCTCTTCATACATTTTGACACATACTTCACACGTGTCACTGCTCGTAGTGCCTCGCCCATACATTCCCTTCATACATTTTGACACATACTTCACACGGTTCACTGCTCGTAGTGCCTCGCCCATACATTCCCTTCATACATTCTCTTCATACATTTTGACACTTCACACGTCTCGCTTCTCGGGAAGCCTCGCTGGCCCACTGATTACAGCCAGTAATCATAGTAATATCAGCGTGAAGCTTCGCCAGCTGTAAGGCCGGGAGCACACTAGCGACTCTGTGGCGCCACAAAGCCACAGCATCGTGTGGCGGGGATATGGTCTCCCATAGGTTTCCATTGTTTTCAAAGCCACGCCACGCCTGTGGCGGGGATGAGCGACAGAGAGCCACAGTCGCTTGCCACAGTCGCTAGTTTGCGCGGCAAAACTTGAAAACAATGGAAACCTATGGGAGACCACATCCCTGCCACACGATGATGTGGCTTTGTGGCGCCACAGAGTCGCTAGTGTGCTCCCGGCCTAAACGTCGCTTTGGGAGTTTCGACCGTAATAAAATTGGCTTTTCAGTCATTATGAAAGGCGTATGAGATTCGATAATCTATTGAATGTCTGGAAAATATTGGGGAAGGGGGTTATGAGTGAATGATAGATATTTGTAGTAGATTATTATTATTATTATTATTATTTTTTTTTTTTTTGAAATTCGATTGGTATAAAGGGACGTGAGATGGTTATGGTAGAAATGCTGAGTGTGCAGATATATATTTACGGGTTGTTTTAATATAGACAAATAAATTGATAAATTTATATACATGTATATGAACATATATACGCAAACTGTAGATACATATCAACATATACGCTGCTTATCTATCTGGTCTATCTATCTATCTTTCTATACAAATATATAATATATATATATATACATATATATATATATATATATATATATATATATATATATATATATATGCCTATATAAAATTATACATAAATATGTAAACCTACTATTGCTTTTCGTAAAGGAGTTGTAAATAGCCCATATATATATATATATATATATATATATATATATATATATATATATATATATATATATATATATATATATATATTATATATATATATATATATATAATCAATAAATCAGAGAGAGTGAGAGAGAGGGGAGAGAGATGAGAGAGAGAGAGAGAGAGAGAGAGAGAGAGAGAGAGAGAGAGAGAGAGGAGAGAGAGAGAGAGAGAGAGGAGAGAGAGAGAGAGAGAGCGAATCTTGAAATATCCACCGTTTAGGAGTTTGGGGAATTTATCCTAAAAACAGAAAAACAAAATCCATTATTAAACAACGCAAAAAGAAGGAAAGATCAAGATAGGAAATCTTTAAATAATAATAATAACAATAATAATAATAATAATAATAATAATAAAATATATATCATAACAATCATTATTTCTATCATCACCAAAAAAAAATTCTGAAATTAAACTACTTCACGAATATGTAAAAAAAAACATTTCAGAAATATATATATATATACACACACACACACACACATATATATATATATATACATATATATATATATATATATATATATATATATATATAATATATATATATATATATACTGTATA
>NW_027170371.1:0-2500 GCF_036898095.1 Palaemon carinicauda
TGACAAAGTCAATCTTTGCGAGCGGAAATGTAGAAGGAATATTCACCTTTAAAAAGGTACAGAATTGCAATCCAAAACACCTTTTCAAACGCTTGGAATATACGGAATATATTTTATTTGACTCATATGAATTGAAGCTTACGGTATTCATTATTATATCTAAGGGGTCTACTTTAAAGATAAAGTGCCGTTGTTCCTGGATATGAACAAAAACATCCTCGACATAATTTTTGTTATAAGTCTGCTTTCGCGATGTTCCCTGGGAGATCGTGTTTTGGTGACTGGAATATTACTATGAGACGCTGGGTCACGGTTCTTACCATAATGACCCCCCCAAATTAAAGAAGCCCACGTGATAGACGCATCCTCTCTTAAACTTTCTAAGATCGGTTTTGGTGGGACCGGTACAGATATCATACGTTGTCAAATCATTTGTCATGGAAATCGTATCAACTTCATTACGTCTTTTGTAGTAATTTTCTTTCCTTGAAAATGTAATGATTTGTTTCCATCAGATACTTCAATTATATCTTAGTTCGTCTATTCTTGGTTAAAACCTAAGTTTCATTACTATAAATGAAGATGCATACTTCTTGACCGGGGTTGCCAGATCTGAGTTTAGGGGTCATATGCTTTGTAAGAGGATTTACAGGTCACGATCAATATCATTACATACACAGTTCCAATTCAGCTCTCTCCTAAGCAGATCAACTCACCAAGCTCTCACTGTGAATTTCAGCTACAGCTCACAGCCTTCTTGTGCTATCTGCCAGAGCGACATTATCATAAGTCTCCACTTCGCCGAGAGGGCTTCCAGCCTAAACTTCATCCAAGGTTGCATGTATGTAAACTGCATTATGGTCTCCCATATCTTATCATTGATTGTTTGCTGATGCATCTAATACAAGACCCTATCGCTCCAGGAAAATAAAAAGGATATAGAAAAAGGAAGAGAAGATGAGCACCCACACAGCCTGCAGATGTAGTCCCTGTCTCTTGACCATTCGAGTGTCAATCAAAAACCAGACAATACTGCTCCCCCATCATCAGCCTGTGCAGAAAGAAGACCCTCCACCCCACCTCCTAAACTGCAATTGCATTGATTGCCTCAATCAAATTCTTGAAAAAGTCACTTCAACTATGGAGTTTCTGGAAGGGGCATCTTCAACGTAATTGGAAGAGCCTTTCAGATACCTGATAGAGTAAAGGTACTCAGTATTCGCCGATAATTTCCACCGTTGGACACATTAACCAGCAACCTGCCTTTTTTATGGAAGGGTGAATCAAGGGCTGGTGGGGCCATTTGTACCACGAACTGCCATTCCTCAATTGTGTGTCAGAAACGCCAAATGGCATGGTGAATTGTCAGTGGTTCTTTGTCGAAGGTGGAATATTTTTGTTCTATAGTATTTTCTGCCCATTCCCACTCATCTGTTTTCTCCGAGCTTCTCAATGACTTGTTTTATGTCCTTGATGTGCTGTTAATATTTGGGGCTAAAAATTGTGGAAGGCCACAACTGACAGAGCGCGCAAGCAACTCAATCAATGATAAGAAAAAAAAAAACATGTAGCTGATAAACCTTTCATGAAGGCAAATGAAATTACTAACCTAAACAGTAGGTTAAAAGAACCCTTTGAAATTGAGTTGTGGATGTTGAAAGTGAATAAAAAAAATGGGTAGAAGCTTTAAAACACATGTGACATAGGGAAAAGTGAAAAGGTCAGGAACATGAACATTTTTAGTCACAGCATTAGGGTAACGTGCAAGTGGAAGAATAGATTGCAGATTTCAGAAACGTTTTGTTCATGTGTAGGGAAACGAGGGCGGAAGGTGAGTAAAAAGAGTATAAACTTCGGAATTGGTAGAAGATTGGATAAGAAGACGAGGTAAGATGAGCCACATAGATGAATTAAGTCATTAAAAAGAAAGTGCATCTGGAAACAAGTATACATACAAGATAAAAAAAAAGAATAGTGCAAATGTTTTTATGTTGAACAGGCTTACATAAGTCCTTCTATAGTTTATATATCAAATATCTGTTTTAATATTGTTAATGTTTTTAAGATATTTTATTTTAATTTTCATTACTTGTTATACCGTTTATTTATTTCCTTATTTCCTTTCCTCACTGGGCTATTTTTCCCTGTTGAAGCCCTTGGGTTTCTAGCATCTTGCTTTTCAACTAGGGTTGTAGCTTAGCTAATAATAATAATAATAATAATAATAATAATAATAATAATATTTATAGAGGGTTCAACGCTCAGTCGATCATCTTTCTGTGTGGGTGCAAGGAGCGAATAATGTGAAAGTTCTCAATATAAGCTGTTTAAATATTTAAAGGAAACTCGTGGGTGGCAGACATGGGACAGGAGAATAAGCTAGAGGCTAGAGCACGACCATATACACACGACCAGGGCACAAGTTCCCTACCCCCCACACCCACCCACCCTAGCTATGAACACGGAAAGCCAAGCAAAGGTTGCTTATGAGTAAGCTGGT
>NW_027170371.1:5000-20000 GCF_036898095.1 Palaemon carinicauda
CACTCACCCTAGGCTGCTTTATGAGAGAGAGAGAGAGAGAGAGAGAGAGAGAGAGAGAGGAGAGAGAGAGAAATTCAAAACCTATTAGAAAGCTAAAGATGTTAAGATAACCAATATAAATAGCTTATGTGTTATCCAATCCATATACCAAAGGCACTTCCCCCCAACTTTGGGGGGTAGCCGACAACAACAAGAAACAAAATTAAAAAGGGGACCTCTACTCTCTACGTTCCTCCAGCCTAACCAGGGACTCAGCCGAGTTCAGCTGGTACTGCTAGGGTGCCACAGCCCAACCTCCCACATTTCCACCACAGATGAAGCTTCATACTGCTGAGTCCCCTACTGCTGCTACCCTCCGCGGTCATCTAAGGCACCGGAGGAAGCAGCAGGGCCTACCGGAACTGCGTCACAATCGCTCGCCATTCATTCCTATTTCTCGCACGCTCTTTTGCCTCTCTCACATCTATCCTCCTATCACCCAGAGCTTTCTTCACACCATCCATCCACCCAAACCTTGGCCTTCCTCTTGTACTTCTCCCATCAACTCTTGCATTCATCACCTTCTTTAGCAGACAGCCATTTTCCATTCTCTCAACATGGCCAAACCACCTCAACACATTCATATCCACTCTAGCCGCTAACTCATTTCTTACACCCGTTCTCACCCTCACCACTTCGTTCCTAACCCTATCTACTCGAGATACACCAGCCATACTCCTCAGACACTTCATCTCAAACACATTCAATTTCTGTCTCTCCATCACTTTCATTCCCCACAACTCCGATCCATACATCACAGTTGGTACAATCACTTTCTCATATAGAACTCTCTTTACATTCATGCCCAACCCTCTATTTTTTACTACTCCCTTAACTGCCCCCAACACTTTGCAACCTTCATTCACTCTCTGACGTACATCTGCTTCCACTCCACCATTTGCTGCAACAACAGACCCCAAGTACTTAAACTGATCCACCTCCTCAAGTAACTCTCCATTCAACATGACATTCAACCTTGCACCACCTTCCCTTCTCGTACATCTCATAACCTTACTCTTACCCACATTAACTCTCAACTTCCTTCTCTCACACACCCTTCCAAATTCTGTCACTAGTCGGTCAAGCTTCTCTTCTGTGTCTGCTACCAGTACAGTATCATCCGCAAACAACAACTGATTTACCTCCCATTCATGATCATTCTCGCCTACCAGTTTTAATCCTCGTCCAAGCACTCGAGCATTTACCTCTCTCACCACTCCATCAACATACAAGTTAAACAACCACGGCGACATCACACATCCCTGTCTCAGCCCCACTCTCACCGGAAACCAATCGCTCACTTCATTTCCTATTCTAACACATGCTTTACTACCTTTGTAGAAACTTTTCACTACTTGCAACAACCTTCCACCAACTCCATATAACCTCATCACATTCCGACATTGCTTTCCCTATCAACTCTATCATATGCTTTCTCCAGATCCATAAATGCAACATACACCTCCTTACCTTTTGCTAAATATTTCTCGCATATCTGCCTAACTCTAAAAATCTGATTCATACAACCCCTACCTCTTCTAAAACCACCCTGTACTTCCAAGATTGCATTCTCTGTTTTATCCTTAATCCTATTAATCAGTACTCTACCATACACTTTTCCAACTACACTCAACAAACTAATACCTCTTGAATTACAACACTCATGCACATCTCCCTTACCCTTATATAGTGGTACAATACATGCACAGACCCAATCTACTGGTACCAATGACAACACAAACACACATTAAAAAATCTCACCAACCATTCAAGTACAGTCACACCCCCTTCCTTCAACATCTCAGCTTTCACACCCATCCATACCAGATGCTTTTCCTACTCTCGTTTCATCTAGTGCTCTCCTCACTTCCTCTATTGTAATCTCTCTCTCATTCTCATCTCCCATCACTGGGCACCTCAACACCTGGAACAGCAATTATACTGCCTCCCTATCATCCTCAACATTCAGCAAACTTTCAAAATATTCCGCCCACCTTTTCCTTGCCTCCTCTCCTTTTAACAACCTTCCATTTCCATCTTTCACTGTCTCTTCAATTCTTGCGCCGGCCTTCCTTACTCTCTTCACTTCTTTCCAAAACTTCTTCTTATTCTCTTCATATGACTGACCCAGTCCCTGACCCCACCTCAGGTCAGCTGCCCTCTTTGCCTCACGTACCTTGCGCTTTACTTCCACCTTTTGCTCTCTATATTTTTCATACTTCTCTATACTATTACTCTGCAGCCATTCTTCAAAAGCCCTCTTTTTCTCTTCCACTTTTACCTTCACTCCTTCATTCCACCATTCACTGCCCTTCCTCATGCTGCCTCCAACAACCTTCTTGCCACATACATCACTTGCAATCCCAACAAAATTTTCTTTTGCTAACTTCCACTCCTCCTCTAAATTACCAGTTTCTCTTACTCTCACCTCGTCATATGCCATTTTCAACCTTTCCTGATATTTACTTTTTACCCCCGGTTTTATTAGCTCTTCAACCCTCACTAGCTCCCTTTTACATCCACCTACTCTATTCCCCCACTCTTTTGCTACAACCAATTTTTCCTTCCACCAAAAAATGATCAGACATACCGTTAGCCATACCCCTAAACACGTGCACGTCTTTTTTTTTTCAAAACAATCTTCCAAACATTCTTTTAGTTATCAACACATAATCCATTAATGCCCTTTCTACTACTCTTCCATTTGCCACTCTTACCCATGCTCTTTTTAAAAAAAGCTAGCACTTATTACCATCTCTTGTTCAACACACATATCTACCAGTCTCTCACCACTCTCATTTTCACCTGGTACGCCATACTTCCCAATGTGTTATACAATTTCTTAATTCACTCATCCTTGGGCTGCTTTATATAGAGAGAGAGAGAGAGAGAGAGAGAGAGAGAGAGAGAGAGAGAGAGAGAGATTCAAAACCTATTAGAAGGATAGCCAATATAAATAAGATAACCAAAATAAATAGCTTATGTGTTATACCAAAGAGAGAGAGAGAGAGAGAGAGAGAGAGAGAGAGAGAGAGAGAGAGAGAGAGAGAGATTCGAAATCCATTAAAAGCAGCTAAGGTAAGTATAAATAAGCTTATAAATCCTTATTTAATATGATATTTCAAAATTACCACCAACACCTAAAACCACAAAGTGAACTAATATGGAAAGACTGTATGAAAAGGACGGTCAGTATTACATAACGTTTTGGCACAGAATTAACATAGAGATAATTAAACGGCAATGTCTGCTATTGATCAGGAATTTAATATAAATTGATTAAAGATTAATGAAACGTCACTCTTCTTCAAGACAATTCCCCAAGTATCTTGAATGATTTATATAAATATATAAATTTCTGTTGCAACTGACGAAGAGACAAATAGGAGATGTTTTTCTAAAAATCATCATTCAAGATTAGACCACAGAATTTTAAAGTAGATGCTTGTACACACCCACGTGTATATATATATATATATATATATATATATATATATATATATATATATATATATATATATATATATATAATACATATATATATAATACATATATATATATAATACATATATATATATACATATATATATAATATACATATATATACAGTATATATATAGTGTATATATATATATATATATATATATATATATATATATATATATATATATATATATATATATACAGTATATATATAGTATATATATATAATATATATATATATATATATATATATATATATATATATATATATATATATACATTAGCATTTACATAACACCATTCCTTGCGAGCAGTTCATGAGGTCAAGTACAAATACAGCTTGGCTGCCAAAAATATCAGCATAATTCTCAAGTGACCTTCAACCACCACCACCTCCAACACACATCCTACCCTTTTTTAATCATGCCGATTCTATTACCTAAAAGATTTAGAGAGAATTTATAAACTTCTGCTTAACATAATCCAAACAAAAGAAACATTTCAGTACTTCAAGGTACCCAGAATACTTTTCTCGGAAATATCTGTTATCTATAAAAATCCTCCTGGCTAGTTCAGTGGTAACATGTTTGCCTAGCATTCGTATGCTGGCAAATCGATCCCAGACGGGGACCGTGAAAGATGTTTACCGGGGAGACCACTGCTGTGGTTGGGCACCACAGTGGGGGGTTGGGCTTTCCCGGCTGACGTTCTGGCGAGTATCTATTCTGATGAAACTGGAACTGAAACCAAACACCTTTAACCTTTAATATGTCCTCAAGAGGTACACATCTGCTCAGGACCAAACAATTTCTGATTCTGAGTATTAAACAGCATTGATGATGTTAACTTCTGTGAACAGGCTTCAAACTATAATGAAATTGGTAAAAAGTAAACTAATATTTTAGTTATGTACTATACAAGCGACTTTAATAAATTAACCGATTTATTATAAGTTATATTAAGATCAGTAACAACTTGGAATAGATCTGTCATATATGAAATAGGAAGCGATAACGAGTTGGAAGTTGTCCGGATTATTTTAATGACATTGATGGATTTTAAAACTATTTGTGGTCTGTTTAATCCATTGGTGGCAACCTACACTGTGAGAGAGAGAGAGAGAGAGAGAGAGAGAGAGAGAGAGAGAGAGAGAGAGAGAGAGAGAGAGAGAGATCGTTATCTAGCATGCTAAAACCATAAAAATACGATCTGTCAGATTACATACCTACTTTAATTTGCTGTAACGAGAGACTGTAACTTAATAGTGGCCTCACTTCTAATTTCAGTTCCAAGTTTTTATTGATGTAAACATTCATCTGCTTTACGGTATTACGATTTCCCTGATAAAACATTTCTCTTTTATATTCAATTCCTTATTGGAGTAGGATCTCCTGAAGGCTTTAAACTGTACCAACCGTGTGTCACACGATCGTACATAGTTCATTTTGTGCTTGTATCTTCGCTCTCCCCTCGCATTAAACCGAACCTGAAAATTCATGTCTGCTTTTCTCCTCTGTAACAGTGTCAATATTTGAACATGAAGATTCTTGTTGCTTTGAGATTTTGTATATAAAGGAGAGTGTTCTTTAATAAACTAACTCAGTTGCTTTCACACTGCCTTTGAATTCACAACCTTTCTCTCGGCGGCACCGTTACAAAACCCTCTGATTCTCAGCAAGTCTTTGATTATGATTGATTGATTGAATTAGAGTTCTCTGGCATCCTGACATCGAAGGAATTGACGCCTCTTTGAGGGTCAGGTTGCTAGACTTGTGCCAAACCTGAAACCCGCTGAAGTCTAATATAATCAGACAACCAAGTGCACAATTCTCTGCTTAACTTAACTGGAGCACAATGGTTTTTAATGGAACCTGTCAAGGTTGGTCAGCATCGGTCGGGAATCAAAACCAGTTCCTAACGAAACATTAAACTACTGGCTAGTAATTTATTCGCCTAGCATTCGCATGGCAGCAGATCGGTCCCCACCCGGGACCGTGATTTTAAGCTGTTTACTGCGGATGCCACTGCTGTGGTTGGCCACCACAATAAGGAGTTCGGCTTACCCAGCTGATGTTCTGGTGAGCATCTATTCTGATGAAGTTGGAACTGAAACCAGACAACTTTAACCTTTAAACAACGAGGACCTTTGTTATTACCCAGCTGACGTTCTGGTGAGTATCTATTCTGATGAAGCAGGAACTGAAACCAGACAACTTTAACCTTTAAACAGCGAGGACCTTTGTTATTACCCAGCTGACGTTCTGGTGAGTATCTATTCTGATGAAGTTGGAACTGAAACCAGACAACTTTAACCTTTAAACAGCGAGGACCTTTGTTATTACCCAGCTGACGTTCTGGTGAGTATCTATTCTGATGAAGCTGGAACTGAAACCAGACAACTTTAACCTTTAAACAACGAGGACCTTTGTTATTACCCAGCTGACGTTCTGGTGAGTACCTATTCTGATGAAGCTGGAACTGAAACCAGACACCTTTAACCTTTAAACAACGGGGACCTTTGTTATTACCCAGCTGACGTTCTGGTGAGTATCTATTCTGATGAAGCTGGAACTGAAACCAGACACCTTTAACCTTTAAACAACGAGGACCTTTGTTATTACCCAGCTGACGTTCTGGTGAGTATCTATTCTGATGACACTTGAACTGAAATCAGACAACTTTAACCTTTAAACAACGAGGACCTTTGTTATTACCCAGCTGACGTTCTGGTGAGTATCTATTCTGATGACACTTGAACTGAAATCAGACAACTTTAACCTTTAAACAACGAGGACCTTTGTTATTACCCAGCTGACGTTC
This sequence comes from Palaemon carinicauda, assembly GCF_036898095.1. NCBI lineage: Eukaryota > Metazoa > Arthropoda > Malacostraca > Decapoda > Palaemonidae > Palaemon > Palaemon carinicauda. The sequence continues at coordinate 11,343 of NW_027170371.1, forward strand.
TGGTGAGTATCTATTCTGAGGAAGCTGGAACTGAAACCAGACAACTTTAACCTTTAAATAACGAGGACCTTTGTTATTAACAACTTACAAGGTGGTCCTATTAACTAGAAGTATTTTTTATTGACCACCTTCACTTGTATCCAAAGAATCCTGTTCAAGGAGGCAATTTACTCCAGGGGCATAACTCCAACAATATTTAAAAGGCGATAAGTAAACATTTACATAAAATATCCGGTTTTTTATAGCTTCTATGCCCTTTCTCTATGATATTACAAGGTGCATGGTGCGTCAAGAACATAAGCATTCCTGTAGGAACACACACAGCATACTGGAATTGCTAATATATAATAATCTCTCTTTATATGGTTACTAAACATTCTGCCTTGAACTGGATACCATTCTTGTAAGATCAAAAAAATACAGATAATTTCATTCTTTACAAGTTTCTTCCTTTCTTGTAAGAGGACATTCTAAAGGTTAGGGTTATTTGTATTCTGATGAGATGACTGGTCAGAAGAACAAAAAAATGTTCTTGTGAATTTTTCGTATCATTTCTTTAATAATAATAACAACAACAACAACCACAACAACAACAACAACAACAACAACAATAATAATAATAATAATAAATGGTCCCATTTGCGTCATATCTAAGATTATATTGCTTACAATAACCATTACACAGTCCAGCACGCTCTCTCTCGCTCTCTCTCTCTCTCTCTCCTCTCTCTCTCTTCTCTCTCTCTCTCTCTCTCTCTCCTCTCTCTCTCTCTCTCTCCTCTCTCTCCCTCACACATGTTCCAATATTCAACTAAATTCAACCAGTTCAAAATCAACGAAAGTGTGCCATCCATCGAACCAAACCATTGCACTGTTAAGGCGAATTCATCTCAATTCATAATTCAACGAACGTGTCCTCTCTCTCTCTCTCTCTCTCTCTCTCTCTCTCTCTCTCTCTCTCTCTCTCTCTCTCTCTCTCTCTCTCTCTCTCGAGTCCTTATTGAAAGATACTGCATTACGGTCATCTGCATATTTCAGACCAGCCTTCCAGTATTGCATAAAAGGCCGACGAGTAATCGGATGATGTATTGAACGCTGCTGCTGGAGCTTCAACCGTATCATTATATACTTTATACTTTTACCGATAATATTACTGGCATATATATTACTTTCATAAATATTATGGGTACCAAAGATATCAACGATGGAAATTATAATAGTGATTACACATAGTATTGGCTAGTATGCGTATATCTGAAACATTACTACTGGTGTATATATATATATATATATATATATATATATATATATATATATATATATATATATATATATATATATTTATATTCATATTTATATATATATATATATATATATATATATATATATATTACTTCCATAAATATTATGGATACCAAAGATATCAACGATGGAAATTATAATAGTGAATACAGATAGTATTGGCTAGTATGCGTATATCTGGAATATTACTATTGGTGTGCACACACACCACACACACACACACACACACACACACATATATATATATATATATATATATATATATATATATATATATATATATACATATATATATATATATATATATATATATATATATATATTACTTTCATAAATATTATGGGTACCAAAGATATAAAAGATGGAAATCATAATAGTGGTTACAGATATTTTTGGCTCGTATGCGTATATCTGGAATATTACTATTGGCATATATATCACTTTCATAAATATTATGGGTACCAAAGATATCAACGATGGAAATTATAATAGTAGTAAAATACAGTAATTATTAGTATGCGTATATCTGGATTATTACTATTGTAATTATTATCATCGTTGTTGTAAGGACATTCCTTTCCCATGAAATACTATTTTCATAATTTGCAATTTCATAGTTCGAACAACCTCGTTCCAAATGCTTAATTAAAAAAGTAAGGAGGGGTTTAGAGCATACTTATATTACTGTTTATTATTATTATTATTATTATTATTATTATTATTATTATTATTATTATTATTATTATTACTTGCTAAGCTACAACCCTACTTGGAAAAGCAGGATACTATAAGCCCAAGAACTCCTTTAAGGAAAATAGCCCAGTGAGGAAAGGTAATAAGGAGATAAACTACAAGAAAAGTTTAAGGACAATAATAAAATTAAAGTAAAACTTTCATATATCAACTAAAAAAAACTTCAAAATAACATGAGGAGCATATAACCTATATCTACTTAGCCTGTAACAAAACATAAAAGTCATATGAGTGAGAGAATGAGAGAGTGGGAGAGTCACTGTGTAAATAAAATGTGCTCTTTATAAACCCTTATAACAAAGTCTTCATCTTACGTATTCAGTCACGTATCACTATTTTTATCACCCTTCTAATATCCAGATATTAGATAGGCATCGTAATTTAGAATAATGAGCAAGAAATATGATCAAACATTAACATTAAAATCACAATCAAATAGTCACGTTTCCCTTTCAACTGGAGGATGGTCAGGAATTTAATGACATCTAAAATACAATAGTCTATTACAGTGATAAAATGTATTCCCCATGAACGTCATGGTGGATAGGATACAATATCTAAAGAAAAACAGTCTGGGTATATATATATATATATATATATATATATATATATATATATATATATATATATATATATATATATCGTGGCTAAGTGCTATGTCACTGGCATACAAGCATCCTGGACCAGGGTTCGATTCCTTGGCCGGCCAGAAAGAGAATCCAGATATTAATGTATTAAAATGTATGGCTTATCTTCATTTGAAAAAAACGTCTAAAAGTGCAAAATTTATCATATATATATATATATATATATATATATATATATATATATATATATATAATATTATCTCCTCCTACGCATATTGACGCAAAGGGCCTCGGTTAGATTTCCTCAGTCGTCTCTTTCTTGAGCTTTTAAATCAATACTTCGCTGTTCATCATCTGCTTCACTTTTCATAGTCCTTCAGCTAAAGGCATGGGTCTTTCAACTCTTCTAGCGCCTTGTGGAGCCCAGTTGAAAGTTTGGTGAAATAATCTCTCATAAGGAATGCGAAGAGCATGCCCAAACCATCTCCATCTACCCATCACCATGATCCCATCCCCATGTGGCAATCGAGTAATATCTCTTATAGTTTCGTTTCTAATCCTATCCTACCATTTACCTCCCAGTTCTTTAGGCTTTTTTCTCAAATCTAGAAAATCTGTTGGGTATTGTTCAACTGTCATACCACGACTCGTGTACATACAGTAACACCGATCTCATTAAACTGATATATAGCCTGATTTTTATATGTAACTTCTGGCGATTTGATTTCCAAATTTTACTTAACCTAGCCATTGTCTGATTTCCTTTCTCAATCTTTCATTGAACTAAAATTATAAAGATCCTGTATTAGAGATCATATTTCCTAAAAATTCAAATGATTTAACCTAATTAATCCTTTCTCCTTCCAATGATATTTCATCTTCCATTGCATATTCCATTATCATCATCTGTCTATCTATTTATCTTGACCCCAACCTCATGTGATATTTCATGCATTCTGGTAGGAAAGCTTTGCAAATCCTGTGGTGTTCTACTACTAAGGACAGCGTCATCAGCATACTCTAGGTCAGCTAATTTCCTGTTACCAAACCAGTCCACTCCTTCTCCACCATTCCAAACTGTTCTATGCATTACAAAATCCATGAGAAGGGTAAACAACATAGGTGACAACACATTCCCTTGGAGTAATCTGCTGTTCACTGGCATTTTATTTGAAATCTATATCTATCTATCTATCTATATGTATGTATGTATGTATATATACACACACATATATATACAGTATATATATATATATATATATATATATATATATATATATATATATGCGGTCCGGATAGGTTCCCCCCTTTAATCGGGTAGGGGGAGAAAGAATAGCCATACCCCAGTGAAAAGGAGTGCATGAGCGTGTGTGCACTAACTAAATATTTAACCGTTATTTTTGCCGGGTCGTGTACACCAGTAAAATAACAAACGGTGTTGAAAAAGAAAGAAAAGAAGGTGAAAAGATTGGGGGCGACTTACTGGTTAAGCAGTAGACTGCTTATTAGATTATGAAAAAAAAGTAAAGACCACAAAACATATGGCAAAGAATATGGAAAACCGGAGAATCTACATATGTGGTCCGTAGTTACCAAATATATATCTCCTTTCATTTCCATAAAAAGAAGAAAACACACCGCCATGATTTACATTTGTACAATATACTGTACAGGTGCCCCATTATGCAAAACAAAATTTAAGAGATACCTATCTACCCAAAACGGCTCGTTTAGCATTTCCATGGAAGCGAATATCCTACAGCGAACAAAAATGCCGCCACAAGAACCTACTCACTTCAAAGTCTTAAAGAATCAATTTAAAATTCGTTGGATGAAGAAGAAAACACGCAGTTTAGACCTTGACTTACTAACACGCTTGACTTTGAACTGAAGCCAAAAAGAGATTTCCATCTAAGATCAGAGTAAATCGCTGCCTCGCATGTCTCCCCTAAGTGTTTAGACTTGCATGAGTACAATGTTTAGTAATAATAATGTTCTGACCGTTGAATGCCCGGCAGTATCCAGCTCCTTTTACGGCTGGTCTCTCCGCCTTAGTTAACTTGAGAAACATCAAGTCTGGTTAGTACAGGTTCTACATGGATGACCACCAGTAAATACCCAGATGATTCTGTCAGATTAGCATTAAACGTCGTTAACGTCTCGGCGAAAATTACTTACTAGACCAAGGGTCACACAGCTTTGTAGTATCGCCCCGCCCACCACATAGGAACTCTTTTCTGATTAGCCAACCTTCGAAAGGGATATGACGTAATAATTTTAACTCCTTCAAAGAACTTAGGTTGCTTCCTCTGTAAGAACAATATAGATTTTCTGTTCAATATAGTTGTGAAAAAACTCTACTAGAAATACATTAATTTACAATATCGATATGATGAAGATATCTAGTTAATGAGATGATGTACCTTGCCTCTTTATCATCATTCTATCTATCTAGGTGCTATGTCCTCGACATGGGGTGCCAATTGCATCCACCTAATCCTGTCTCTAGCTCTCTGTATAAATTTTACAGCTTTTATATTCTCATTTACATCCTCCAGTAAACTGTTCAGAAACTTTTTCCTTTGCCGGCCTCCTGTTCTTCTCCCCTCTATCTTTCCCGTAAGGAATAAAATTTCGACCTTTTCTCTTCTTATTACATGTCCCAGAAATTCCACCTGCCTCCTCGTTATCACTTTTAGTAGAGATCTCTCCTGAATCACTCTTCTCAATACCTCTCTCAGTTCACGGGATCTTCAATTTTCTTCTGTAAAACCCCAATTCAGCTGCATCTACTTTATTTCTCAAGTTCTTGTTTAAAGTCCATGTCTCTGAGTCATAAGTAAGTATGGCCCATATACAGGTTTTCAGTGCTCCAACTCTAGTCTGAATCCCTATCCTGTTGTTTGCCAATAGGGTTTTCAGATTTTTGCTATTATTATTTTTTCTATTTATTACATCTTGCATCATTTGTTAGCATACAACCATAAAAAACGCACAATGCTATATTTTTTCATATAAAAAGGCCTTCATAACCGATTTGTTATACGTGATGCATAAGACTTTTCATAATTCTGATCATCCCTTACATTTATATATTCCAGGGCAGTTCCATCCTGTTCGTAATACTAGGCATGCAGTTAATTCTAATAGTCAGGCCTTCTCCATCATGAGGCTCAATACACACAGTATTCTTGATCAAGTTGTGGAATGATCTTCCTAATCGAGTAGTTGAATCGTAGAACTTCGAAAGATCAAACTGGCAGCAAAATTTTTTTGTCTTGAACAAGCTGACATAAGTCTTTTTATAGTTTATATATGAAATATGTTTTGTATGTTACTATTTTTAAAATATTTCATTTCAATTGTTCATTATTTCTCCTATCGTTTATTCATTTCTTTATTTCTTTTCCTCACTTGGCTATTTTTCCCTGTTGGAGCCCTTGGGCTTAAAGCCTCTTGCTTTTCAACTATGGTTGTAGCTTGGCTAGTAATAATAATAATAATAATAATAATAATAATAATAGAACACATTGACATTTATTTCCACAATGTTGAGGAAATTGTTCGTCATAGGTCTACCTTATCTACAATTCAGATTCTCGTAGTCTGCGATAATAACATAAACATAAGCCAATACATCAATTTCTTACATGCTGAAGGAATAATAAGTTCATAGGCCTACACATCAATTCTTTACATCCTGAAAGAATATTATCATAGGCCTACACATCAATTTCTTCTGCCAATTTGGATGTTCTCCCAAATGTTTAGGAGAATATTCTGGCATTGACAATCATGATTAAAACATGAGTCACATTCATGTTACAAAACATATTGAATATCAATCAGCCATAAATCTATTATCGTGTAGTTGTTTATGGTAGTGTTTTATGAATAGACTTAAGGCAACTATCTGGTGAATTTCATTTGACAACAACGAAAACAATCGTAACGAAAACGATGGTAACGAAAACATTATAGCCATTAAAACAACAACCATAACAGCAGAAAACATTATAGCCATTGAAACAACCACCATAACAGCAACAACAACAGAAACAATCATGGTAACAACAAGACCTATAACAAAAGTAACATCAATAAAATGACTAATAATAACTTCAACAATAAAAATAACCATAACAACAACATGAAAAACAATAACAAGAAAAACATAACGGCTTTAAAATGTAGATAAAAAAACCATATCAAAATTATATCATTATAACTATAAGTACCTTGAACAATAACCATAAGAACAACATGGATAATAATAACATAAAAACGGCTTTAAAATGTAGACCTATGACAAAAAACAACCCAAACGTCTCAAGCTGAACAAACAAACAAACAAAATAGCTATAGAAACATGCAACAGAGAAAGGAATATAATTTTGAGTCTTCCAATTCCGTCTAGTAATTTAATTTCTACACAAAGTCTCTCTCTCTCTCTCTCTCTCTCTCTCTCTCTCTCTCTCTCTCTCTCTCTCTCTTCATTTTAATCTGTCGACATTTATGCACAAGAACACTTCGTCCAGTCTTTCTTTTGTTATTAGGTGTTTAAATGCAAACGTGTTCCTGTTTTCCTAGGCCGTGCGAGAGTTTGCGTTGTGCCAACCATATCATATTTACATACAAACGTGATCTCTCTCTCTCTCTCTCTCTCTCTCTCTCTCTCTCTCTCTCTCTCTCTATATATATATATATATATATATATATATATATATATATATATATATATATAATATATATATATATATATATATATATATATATATATATATATATATATATATATCATCTCTCTTTCTATTGCTGTTGCCAGGGCAGTATATACATACCTTCCTGCCTGCCTCTCTCTCTCTCTCTCTCTCTCTCTCTCTCTCTCTGTTACTCTTATCTATATACATCATCTCTCTCTCTATTGCTGTTGCCAGGGCAGTATATACATACCTACCTGCCTGCCCCCCCCCCTCTCTCTCTCTCTCTCTCTCTCTCTCTCTCTCTCTTCTTTGGCATCTGCCCTCCGGATTGGGAAAGCAGTGTCAATCGAAGTAGGCTGACACTCCCTCCCAGAATAAATATTTGTGTACCTTTGTCGCATACAGAGCATTCTGAAACGGGAGGGGAATTCGATCGAACTACGTCTATCCATTATTATTTTTATTTAGGCCTATCGGACTGACTTCCCTAAACCGGTGTCAGGCAAAAAAAAAAAAAAAAAAAAAAAAAAGGGGGGGGATATGATTCACATTGACGTTTAAGATTATTTCAAAGTATATTTCAACATCATATTTAAATCAATTATATTTTTCGTACTCTTCCATAGCGATTAGTTATAGATGCCAATTTATTCACAATTTATTGCAAACATTTTCATTATCCTCCAAAATCTTGCAATTTTTAATTTATCACAAATATTTCCAGTTGTACTTCATCTATATTATTCTAAAAAACATTCATCTTGTTTCTTCAGAAGACATATTCATTACTAATTGTATATACATATTCACACATTATTAAAAAAAATACGGATTTTATTTATCTTACTTCTATCACCATTAATCTATATTTAAGTAATCAGACAAATACATCAACTTTACATTTGTCCGTTATGATATGTTCAACCCAATGTATCCTGACTTCGCTATTTTTTCATCATTAGGTATTTCTAAAATAATCTTCGCAATCATATTCAATTTAATCAAATCTTTTTCAAACTTTTATAATGGTCACCTTGAGTATTACTGGTAGAAATGCAGATAATCAGTTTAATATTCTCACGTTTAAATAACTGTTAAAGTTTTTTTTTAACAAACTAAAATCATACCTTACCATTCCACTTCTTTTCCTCAATTGCTCTATTGATTATATTCATAAAAATGCGTCAAGTTAGAGAGAGAGAGAGAGAGAGAGAGAGAGAGAGAGAGAGAGAGAGAGAGAGAGAGAGAGAGAGAGAGAGTTAAACCGCATGTCAGTGCGCACAGAACTGCATTCCCCCAAGTACATGCTGCTG